>NC_072737.1:9287017-9587017 GCF_026930045.1 Uloborus diversus
CCTGCGAGAAGTATCAAAGCCTCATTTCTGAACTTTAAGTTGGTAATAGTAAAAACATTTCGCCCTCTTCAGAAGAAAAAAGTTCTTAAAAATACGCAATATTTTTTTTTTTTTTACAATTTTTTTAATGCTGAACACATCATGTCCTTTCACGCATCAGTCGAAGAAAGCGGTCTTCAATCTTTTATGCCTGTGACGTCACTACTTGGGATTCGATTCGATATTTACGATGGAATCTTAATCGCAACCAATGTAAATCTTTTTTTTTTTTTTACTATATAGCTTACTTCTACATTTTCTGACGTTATGACCACGTGTTTTTTCGGCAGCGCTTGCTTTTTTTCTTTCTTTTTTTTTTTTTTTTTTTGTTTTATTTAGGGATTGCATTTATTTCTTCTTCCATCCCCCCCTCAAGCTGATCCTTTCGCTGTATCTATACTACGTTACATTTCATAGTTGTGCGCATTAATTCAATAAAAACAGCGAGATTTTTTTTAATCTTTGTCAAACGCTACTTTTTGCACACCTACGGGGAGTTTGAGCTTTTTTTTTTTTTTTTGCTCTACTTAAATAAAAAAGAAAGCGGTTTTTTGAGTGTTCTTTGTTTTTATTAGGAAATGGGCGAGGAGGTCAAAATAAATAGAGATGGATAAGAAAATGTAGAGATAGATTGTAAAGGTAGATAGCCGCCGAAGGCGGCAATCTTGGCATAAAAATGTGAATGGCACAAAAAAAAAGATAGAAATGGATTGATTAATACTGCTGCCAAATTTATTTAAACAACCACCGAAGGCGGCAAACTTGAAGTAAAAAGGTGAATGACAAGTTAGCCAAACAGCCGCCGTAGGTGACTGCTTGCACATTGGGTGTCAATGCCCCCCCTCCCTCCTCCACATACACCATGACTGTGAAAAAACAATGCTTTCACATAAAAGTAGAAGTGCTTTTTGTTATTTTTCGACAAAACTTGTATGAAGAGTACGTCGTTTGTGTCTCCCCTCCCCCTCCTTTAAAAATATTCCAAACGACGAAACTGGAGACAGATCTAGAAAATATTTTATTCAAATTATTAATGATATAGATAGATATAGATTGATTGACACCGCCACGAAATTTATTTAAGCAGCCGCCGAAGGCGGCAACATTGGCATAAAAAACGAATGATAATACTGATTTATAGAGAAAACATTGATTAATGTCGTCGCTAAATTGTTTAAGCAGCCGCCGAAGGCGGCACCCCTGGCGTAAAAAGGCGAATGGCGTAAAAAGGCGGACCAGCTGGTCGCCGCAGGCGGCTAGTTTAAAATATGAATTAAACATATTAAACGTAAAGTACCTTCTGACCAATACTATAAATAGGTAAATATTTAGGTATATGTAGGTTAATATTTAGTAGCTCCACCTTTTGCTGCTATCACGGCTTGGAGGTGGCTTGGCATGCTATTGACGCATGATATGGCTATTGAGTTACGTCGTATTTTATATAAAATTGTTATTTTTTTTCTGAAAATCTCACTAAAACAAGAAGCTTTTAACTTGAAATTTTAACGGACACTGACACTGACGTCTATCACATTCAAAATATTAATTTAAAAAAAGTAATGTGTTTCCAGAATAAACTTTAACCTTCTAAATAAACTGTAAAATGTGTTCAAATAATAAAACTGTGTAACAACAATAAAAGTACAGAAAAGTTTGTTTGAGTATAATAGTTCGGCCGCTATGTGTAGTTTCGAAATATTTGTGCAGTAGTCGTTTTTTGAAAAGGAGTCCATCATTTATGCTGACCTTGCATGTTTAACCCCATCAGACATGGTGTCCGTCAAACTGGACATGAGCTTTGAACAGCTGCTAGTAATTTAATAATTGATTGAATTTCAAGATATTTTCGAGGTTTTGTCTCTGTACTTTCTGCTCATTATTACCTACAAAAGCATTTTTCGTTTTCGGATTGATATCATTCTTAAACAGGGATTGAAAGATTGGAATTGGTACTTGATTCTTCACTTCACTTTACTTTACTCTTTGAGAGGCCACCCACAGTACATTCGATATATCGTCGCAAAAATAAAATAAATTAAAATAATAAATTAAGAATTAAGTCATGTAGTAAAAAAATCTTGACACCAGTCTTCCCATAAGTTCCTTGGGAAAAAAATCAGCAAAATAAATAAATCAGCCCGTAGAAGAAAAAAAAATTCCTTCGAAATTTAAAATACTCCTCCAAATATAGTGAAATAGTTAAGATAGCTTACTTTTTTCAAAATTATAAAATTGGAAATTTGTTCTGCAGATTACAGTACCAAAGACAGAACAATACATTTTACGATAAAACTTGCTTTGAAACATTATTTTTTTATTTTTGGCAAAAAGTTTATTCCTCAAAAAAAAGTGGAATTTTTTTAATTTTTTTCCATGGCACAAATGGAAAAACCTATTTGATCATTAAATTGGTTTTTGATCAAATAGATGAGTAAATAAAAGAGTAAATGGATAAATGAAAAGGAAATGAAAGAATAAAGGAAAAAATTGAATGAGTATATAAAATAGTGAATGAATAAGAAAATAGGTGAATGAATGAAGTAATTATATAATGAAGGAATGTAAATGAACCAAATAATAAATGAATGCATAAGTGATTTAATAAAAGACTGAATTGTACCAAACATTTGCCCAATTGTACCAAACATTTACATTACAAATAAGCTGAATATAAAACAAATAAATACTGCGCTGAATATTAGTTTGTCTCAATTAATATTTCAAATGTTAATAGCAAGAACTTTCTCATTTAATTATACCAAAAATAAATTTGACTTACAACAAAACATTTCAATATGAGTAACAATTTAAAAAAAAAAAAATGCTTGTATTGTTCAAAGGTACTTAAGGTACTTTTTTCTCTACTTGAATAGACTTCATGTGTTAGTGCATGGTTAAAATATTACTACATAGGTGGCGCTGAAAGCAGAGTAAATAATTCACCATTTCACAATGCCCCCACATTCCCCTACTTCTTAAAGCTAACCATTAAACATCGTTAGACGTTTCATCAAAAAGGAAAATAATACTTAAGTTTTTAATTGTGTATAGCCATTCTCAAAAAGTGACCACGCTATCATAAACCCCACCAAAAACTCGCCAAGCTTCTAACCCGGTAAAAAGCAATAGATTCTTTAATTTTGAAAAAGAAAAAAAAAAAAAAAGAAAGTATATGTTTTGCGTTGGTTTGGCGAGCGTCTGTAAAAATTACGTATAAATGATAGTTAAGTACAGGTTTCCCTCGTATAACACTGTTAATTCGTTTCGTGTAGTATCGAAACCGTGTTATACGAGATTTTGAAATAATGTAAATCAAGGGATGTGTACCGTGTTGTATCGAAACCAAGTTTCATAAAAACAAAGTAAAAACGAATTAGAGTTATCAACCGTAAACAGAATGTTAAATAAAAATGAAATTCCATCTTTTACTTCCTTTTAGAAAAAGGGAAGTATTGCATTCGCGAAAAAATTTTCATTCAAACACCGACCTTAATTTCTATTTTACTCACCCCCGAATGAATATTGAGTTTTTTTTTTTTTCGACTCGACCACACGTGGATAAGTGCCTAAGAACGTATAGATACGCGAAATATCCATAATGACGATTCCCGAGTTAATTACAACGAGTTTTCTCGTGACGTCTCTATGTGCGGATGCATGTCGCATAACTCAAGAACGGTAAGTTCTAGAAAGTTGAAATTTGGTACATAGACTCCTAGTGGGGTCTACTTGTGCACCTCCCTTTTTGATTGCATTCGGGTGTTTCTAAAAGGGTCTTTTGCCCCTTTTTTTGGGGGAAATCATTTTTAATTTCGATTTAAACTCAAGTGGTGTTATAATTAGGCGAACACTTTGAAAAAAAAAAGGCGATATTTTGCCATCTGTTTCAATTTGACCACTGTTGGTGATATTTAGAGAGTAAACTATTGGATCACATTAAAATTGCCAGTAATGAGGAAATGACATTAAATTGGAGTAAAAGGAAGTCATGTGATACACACATCTGCTCGTTTTAAACATAAGATTCGAGTTACATCAAAACCATGGAGTATTGAATTGAAGTTTCGTACCGCGTAACATCGAACGTATTATAATAATCGCAAATTTGGTGCCGTGTAATATCAAAACCGTGTTGTAGAAGCATCGTGTTATACGAGGGACGCCTGTACCAGTTATATTGAGCAATCACGATTGCTTATTGTTCTCACTTGACTGTTTTTGGCGTCTTTTGATTTTTCCCACCGCCACCCTCCGCACCATCACCGTGGACCGGCTCCTCACGCTGCTGCTCCTATAGCGAAAGTCGTCTCCAGGTTGCATCCATGTCCTACACACACGCGCATACATACACAACTACACACACACACGCGCACATACACACACACACAAACACATACATACAGACACTTACACATATACACACACAAAAACCTACACACACACACACACACAAAACTACCCACACTTTCATGCCTGAACACAGACACAAACACACATGCCTACACACACATACCCCATACGCACAAACACACATATCCCCCCCATACACACTCGTGATTGCGAAAAACATAATTTGAATTCAAGATGTCAAAATTCAAATTAATTTTTTTTTTACTTTTCTTCGTTACTTTTGAAAATTGGCGTACAACAGAGGGAGACGCATAAAAGAAGTGGCGTATCAGTGAAAGGTTAATAAACGCCCCGTATGGTACAAAAATAAAGACCGAACCGAGCGTAATAAAATCTCAATCCCGTGTTTACGATTTGTATTCCTCCAGATTTTAATATCTCTTCCATCACCATGCAATGGGCAGTAACACAAAACGCATTTGGGCGCTTTAATTGGACGAGTGGGCTTCTTGCCAAGCGATAGCGATTAAGCACGTGCAAAGGGGTGTTCGGGGGTAGGGGCTTTGCTTCAAATAATGAAGTGGCACCAAAAGTCGGCCAAGGTATCTCCTGGGAATATCGTCTGCAAGATTAATTGGAACCCAGTGGCCCAGTGAGTGGAAAAAGAACGGCTCTCAGTTCCGTACTTGAATCAATGAAAATTTTTTCCCTCGTTGTAAATAGAACACATTCGAATAGAAATAACCCGAAATGGAATTTGGTGGGATGTGCTCATTTTCAGCAATTTGAAGAACCGTTATTTTACAGTAAATGTGAAAATATATCATCGTACAAAGAGTTATTTTTGCCTAATCTGCAATAATAAAACATTGGCATGTGTATCTATAAGAACCAAATAATATTTATTGCCAGAAGCATTCATCGTTTAAAATTGATTCATATCTTATTTCAACAGTTATTTCTTTAATGGCAACACCTCGGTTTGAATTTTAATCGTTTGCTTTTGCTACTGACATTTATTAGTTCACTAGATAATCACTCGTCAAGGTATGACGGGTGAACTTGCTTCTACATTTGAACGAAACTATTGCCTGTTGGGTGATATTTTGATACAGTTTACGCCGTTTAGTTGAATCAGTGGTTAATTGAATCCACCGCTTTAATGAATGAAATTGTCAAAAACAGAATAAAATTCATCTTTATTGAGTTGGCCGCTTTATTGAATCAACCGATTTATGAAATTAAAACTCTGCAGAACAAACTTGATTCAAATGAGCGGCGATCACTGCAGTTGAAATTTTAACCCTAACTCCAGTGGAGTAACCCTAAACTCCAGTAGGTAGCGTTCATTGTTGACCACTTTCTTGTTTCTTCTTTCTGCTGAAACGAATCTTACCAGTGAAACAGTTTAGATACCGGATCCAGTTCAGCCTCGTCAAAATAAAGCATTTCCCTGCATGTCAAACATTACCAAAACACATTATCATGCCGTGGTGCGAGTTTCATTGTTGATGACGTCAGAGCGTTACTCAATCAATCGCTATTATTTATGTATAGATATAGATAGATAGATAGATATATAGATAGATAGATGAGGATTCTACTCCTAAAAAATATTAATGCATGAAAATTTAATGATTGATTTTTTTTTAAATAAAAATCTCACAACAAGAATGAAAATGAATGACATTTGAACCCCAATCCCACTTAGGCACAAAGTGTCACATTTCTCGTTACTCTTTTCCTACCAATTTCACATGCCACGTAGTATGACAAACATATAGTTATGATTTTTTTTTATTTGTTCTTTTTGAGAAAAAGAAGAACTGCGAATTCACTTCCTGGTGCTGAAATTGAGCAGAAACTCAAAAATGTCTCTTAGAACATACCATTTTAAGAACTTGAAGCATTTATAATGTTTTTGTACATAAAAGGAAACAATAGCCGCTAGCTTCTGAAATGCAGCTGAAACAGCGCTGGTTTTTGGAAGGGCATTTTGAACTTTTTTTTTTTTTTAATATTTCATTATGTACCCTGAAAATCTCTAAATTTTAAAAATAAACTGCATTTATTATGAATGTGGTAATTTTAGCTAATTTTTACAAGTATTTAACATTATGTAGGGAACAATGCAGATTTCTTCTCAGGGGTCAAAATGACCCCCACCGTATTTCTACGTATAAAAAGATCGCCATAATAAATGTGAAAATTTTAAGCTAATTTTTACAAGTATTTAACATTATGTAGGGAATAATGCAGATTTCTTCTCAGGGGTCAAAATTACCCCCACCGTATTTCTACGTATAAAAAGATCGCCGTAATAAATGTGATAAGTTTAAGCTAATTTTTACAAGTATTTAACATTATGTAGGGAATTATGCAGATTTCTTCTCAGGGGTCAAAATTACCCCCACCGTATTTCTACGTATAAAAAGATCGCCGTAATAAATGTGATAAGTTTAAGCTAATTTTTACAAGTATTTAACATTATGTAGGGAATTATGCAGATTTCTTCTCAGGGGTCAAAATTACACCCACCGTATTTCTAAGTATAAAAAGATCGCCGTAATAAATGTGATAATTTTAAGCTAATTTTTACAAGTATTTAACATTATGTAGGGAATTATGCAGATTTCTTCTCAGGGGTCAAAATTACACCCACCGTATTTCTAAGTATAAAAAGAGCGCCGTAATAAATGTGATAATTTTAAGCTAATTTTTACAAGTATTTAACATTATGTAGGGAATTATGCAGATTTCTTCTCAGGGGTCAAAATTACCCCCACCGTATTTCTACGTATAAAAAGATCGCCGTAATAAATGTGATAAGTTTAAGCTAATTTTTACAAGTATTTAACATTATGTAGGGAATTATGCAGATTTCTTCTCAGGGGTCAAAATTACCCCCACCGTATTTTTACGTATAAAAAGATCGCCGTAATAAATGTGATAAGTTTAAGCTAATTTTTACAAGTATTTAACATTATGTAGGGAATTATGCAGATTTGTTCTCAGGGGTCAAAATTACCCCCACCGTATTTCTAGGTATAAAAAGATCGCCGTAATAAATGCGATAATTTAAACTAATTTTTACAAGTATTTAACATTACGTAGGGAACTATGCAGATTTCTTCTCAGGGGTCAAAATGACCCCCACCGTATTTCTAGGTATAAAAAGATCGCCGTAATAAATGCGATAATTTAAACTAAATTTTACAAGTATTTAACATTATGTAGGGAACTATTCAGATTTCTTCTCAGGGGTCAAAATGACCCCCACCGTATTTCTACGTATAAAAAGATCGCCGTAATAAATGTGATAATTTTAAGCTAATTTTTACAAGTATTTAACATTACGTAGGGAATTATGCAGATTTCTTCTCAGGGGTCAAAATGACCCCCACCGTATTTCTAGGTATAAAAAGATCGCCGTAATTCTGGTGTTAAATTCATCACTACAGTGGTAATAGAGTTTGTTTACCTATTTATCCCATAATTCCACTCACCTCAACTGAACCTATATGAGTTAGCGGCCCACTTTTGTAATTATTACTACTTCTCGGAAAAAATCGTTATCTATTTTACAACTAAAGATAATATTATACAATGAGGTTTTTTTTCTTCTATTAATTGCTCAAAAGCAGCTGCCAAGTTCACGCTCAAGTGACCACGCAAATGGGCCGCATACTCTGGCTAGCCCCTTAAATGGGTTATGAATGGAAATTTAACAAAAAAGAGCAGAATATATTTATCTCTATGATCATGTATTTAAAATAATATATTTTCCCAAAAAGGGGGGGGGGAGACCTTTGCTAAATTTAAAGATTTTTTGCACCGCTATCGGCTAAAAATGAATAAACATTTTACTTAGTACATATTTTTCGAAAAATTTCGCTTATAAAAGAAACCGTCATTTTCTACTTCCGCTGCTATGTCATGTTCAAACCGCAAAATAGTGCTGGCAACAATCGCTAGATTTCAGCATCAAACTCAAGCAGTAGCCGATTCGGCCACTTAGAGAGGAAATATATAAAGAAAGAAAATTTACACAAAAACATAACCAGTAAATGTAAGGGGAAAAAATTAGTTTTTTTCAGTCCCTCAATCCTCTTTCAGGGATTTTCGCTGTTTTTCAAAAAATTAGACTTAAAAAAACAAGATTTTTAAATTCCAGTTATTTGGAGCGTGATTGATTCTGAAAATTTCTCATGGTTTTGTTTGAATATTTATTGTGATTAAACATCTATTTATTTTTGTTATGTTTTATTTTTTAAAATTATGTTGCTATTCAATAGTTGGGTCAAAAATTTAATGTTATATAATAAAGGAAAAAAAGACAAAATATTTTCATGAAATTAAAACCCGAAGTTTAAAATAACTTTAAAATACATCATCATACTCTGCGTGAAATTTACAATGCAATCCATACATATATGAGTCGATCATTTCAGAAAGGGCATATGTCCAACTAATGCAACGTTTCAGGAATTAATAAAAAGTGATTATTTCACTTTTTATTGATTTTCACTTTTTATTTTAGTTTATTTTTTTTCAAAAATGAACTAAACTCTACGAAAATTTTTATGACTGATCTACCCACAAGTAGGATCGTTACCTCACCTTAAATTAAGTTTCATTTTATCACTGAAATCAATTATTATTATTTTTTTTTAATTTGGACTTATGCCCTTTCTGCAATAAATATCCTTAAAGACTAATTTTGAATGATGAAAATGTAAATCAAGCGGAACAGATTTGTTTCAAACTGATTTATGATAGTAAAAAAATAATATAACAAAGTGACAAAAATAATTAGTGAAGTCCTATTCATAAATTCATTATCTTAAGAAATGCATCGTGTATTTTCCTCTTTCTCTCGTCTCGTTTTAGTGATTATAATAAAGTCTGGTGTGAAAAAATTTAAAAAAATACAAAAACTAACAAACTGAGATAAAAAGCAAAAGTATTAAATGTGTATAGAACTATATTCATATTCATCACATACATCCTCCATGGAAATCTTTTTTTCTATCCTTCTCTTGTCTAAGTTCTGTGTGCCAAGTTAGTTATACATATTAGTATGACTATGTTTAAAATTGCACTATCATCTTGGTATCTGTTATTTCTTCCAACAATATGAAAATTTTCCCTTTATACTCAGTATTGACAAAGGTAGTTCAGCCGACAAGCGTTACTCAGCCATATTTTCTTGAAAACCTTCTATAAAAGAGCTAGCCTGAAATCGTTCCTTTGATGTTCTATCGAATATTTAAGCATTATGAATATTGATAATTGAAAACACTTGTCGTCCAGTGGAATCATTTTCCGAAACCTCAATTTGGGATATAAGTCCTCTTAAAAAATGAAGGGCACCTGTTAGCAGTTACAGATTTCATTGTTTTTAACAAATTTGACGGTGAATCTTGATGTAATTTCAGGGTTTCAATTATAAGAGATTGGATTTCCCATGTTTATAATCTGTCATATCTGTTTAACATTCGCTTTACTGTCCCAAGATCCCGGTCGCAAAGGACAAACGAATGTCCTCGCAGTGGAAAGTCGTCAGCAATCTTGTTAAATTTCTTCAGTGTTATTTCTAGAAAAAGTCTCCTGCAGGGTTGTTTTTATTTTGACCAGCGTCTATCTCACTAAAAGCATACAGTTTTTTCGTAGTTCCTAGAGTGATGTCAATAAAACCCCTGAGAAATTAACGAATTTCATTCTGATTCCGTGATTTCGAATCCCCCTTAATCCCCCGAATTGACGAACCTATCATACCCGACCCCGACATTCTTCTAGATCAAAGGAGTTATTTGTTTTTACTTCATCACGCCAAAAAATCTTGTTCTTCTATGATCTTGCCATTGCGTATTATTATTTCTTCTTTAGCGTTTAGTGAAGAAAGGGCATAAGTCCGGGACTTATGCCCTTTCTGCACAAAACGAAAAATGGGACCCCTAAATAAAGTGCTTTGTTGTAGAAGGATTGACTTCCCTGCTACACTACTCGATGCCTCTACATACAAATATGGGAGAACCACAACTAACTCAATTTTTAAAAAATGCCTTTTCTGCAATAATCTACTCATATATAGCCAATTCACTGATCGAGTAACGCTCCTGACGTTATCAACAATGAGAATACCGCCATAGCATGATAATTTGATAATATTTTTTGGTAATGTTTGACATGGAGAAAAATGCTATATTTTGACATGGCTGAACTGGATCCGGTTCCTTAACTGTGTTTCCGGTAAGACTGTGTTTATTAATACTGAACTAATACTGAAGCTTTATTGGTATTAAAAATTTCTCACACGTTTTCACGACGAAATAATTTTTATTGCATTAAACAGTAAGTTAGCTTAATTAAGCCTGGGTTAAGGCAGAACTGCATGTAATATACTCAGCTGCAATGGGATGTCATTTGGATGTTCCAGATTGATGAGCGAATATCAAGGACCAGTTTGTCACATTCTGGAAGTTTGTATATTGCATGTGATTTTTATTGCACCGCAAACATGTTGTCGTACAAAACATGAGAAAAAAATCGAGCTTGTGAACCAATCAGGATTAATAATGAGTGGATGTATTTTACCGATAGATTCAAGTGTTCTGTATTAAAAAAAAAAAAGTAGCTCCAAAATACGTGAATGCAGAAATTTACGATTTTTGTACTTTATTACCGTCGTTTTTACTATCGTATTTCCAGCTAAAATAAACTGTTTTATTTCGCTATTAGAATAACATATTCAGGCCACCTTTTAACTTAGACATTAAATCACTACCGCTATTTTTACGCTTAATTTCCCATCAGCTGTCTAGGCTGCAGGACTACGCCCACAGACTGTTAATTTTATACCTCATAGGCCTCTCTTTGCTTGCCGCCAGGAGGGTAAAAGCGAAAAAAAAAAAAAAAAAACGAGCGACATCGTCCAAAAACTTGAGGAAAAGGGTGCTTAAAAATAGTACATTTTGCAAAACTCTCTTTTTGTATACTTGAACTTCTTGCCTTTTTCGGAACAAAGTAACCTGTGTACATGGGGAGTAAGAGAATATATCTCTAAAACTAAAACATAAAAGTACAAATTATGTAAAGAGAGTGGCAGATAGCTATTTCAAAAAATTTTGACGATTAGTGTTTCATTTAATTTTAATATTTTCATATTTCTTATTTTATCGCATACTTTTGCATAGTAAAAGGAGTTTCTTGTATCTCTGAAAAACGCATCTGCAGTTTCCTGAAAATTTGTGCAATTTAACGCATTACTTGAACTTTTCAACACGCAGGTAATTCTTTGCCTTTTATTTAGGTAACATTTAATTTTCAAATTCATAATATTGCGAAAAACTACAGCATTTTGTCCATAATATTAAAGTGGTTTTATTACATATAAATTGAAGAAAAAAACACTGGGAGAACTTTTCTGTAACTGCTTTAAGTTTTTTTGAGAGTATTTTTACGAAAAAAAAAGTGCACCAGCACAGTAACCAGCACTTGTCTAACAAGAGAAAAAAAAAATTCTTCTAGCTTTTGTTTTGGAATCCTATACAAGAACGTTATGGTCTGTAAGTTATCTTAAGAAAAAATCTAAATCCATATTTAAATATATAAAGTAATTAATGGAAAAAAAGGAGTGATTTACTTAATGAGGTATGCTTGTGCACTGGTCTTTCAGTATTGAAGCTGAAATTATCAGATGACATTGCACTAATATAATAGTTGACATTGTTATGAAATAAGCTGAAAGTTAAGCATTGCAAATTTAAACACCATTTTATCCATTCGATCAAAAAGGCATAAAACAAAGATCTAAATCAGTGGTTCCCAACCGGGGGCGATCACCCCAAAAATGTGGTTCAAGGAGACGAAATATACTTAAAGGGTAGGGGGGAGGGAAAAGATAAGTATTAAAAGATAAAATTAAAATGATAACAAAACACAGAATATTGAAGTTGAAAAGCTATTTGGAACCGAAAGTTCCGAGTTCACAGAAGGAATCACAAATCAAAAAAGAAGCAAAATAAAGTTTAGGAGCTTTTTCCTCAGAACTCGGTTGAAATACAGTGATTTTTAATGACCTCAGATTCCAATTCCAAAGTGAAAATATTCTCAAAAAAGTACCTTTTTTTAAAAAAAAGCACGTAAATGATTTTAAGGGTTTCCCGTCAAGTACCTATCAGTTTGTTTTGTAGCAGAAAAAAAAGAAGTAAAAAGGATACTTTTATGTCTTTGTTTTTATTTTTAATTTAAAAAGTGATTGGACAATTACAGGGATTAATAAGAATTTACATTTTCAATAATATCGATGTCCACTAACTTCAACTTACGGTTTTTCAAGTACGAAAGGAGGATCAGAGAGAGGGAGAGGCTCAAAAAGGTTGTGAACCACTGATCTAAATGCCTTTTTAATCAACATTATAAAATGGAGTTTAAAATTGCAATGCTTAACTTTCAGCTGGTTCTAGATAAATGTGAACTATTGGAGCAGTGTCAATTACTAGTTTCAATGTCAACTACTCGCCGTCTTCCTTAAATTTCCGCATAGTTTCAAAGATTTCAGTACAAAGCACTCATTTTGACTGAAGTGCATGAGGAAATTTTGTCTTTTGATTCAAGTGACAATGGTTTGAAGCGCAAAATGGCGCTGTTGCCTTAACCCTTCATCTTCGGAAAATAAAATGGGGCATCCCATCCAGAACAAATACTCGTCCCATAACCGGGTCTCGGTGCCCAGGGGAATCCTCCCCACATCGATGGTGGGTTTCTGGGGCTCATCATTAATATCCGATGATTGCAGGGATGTGTCCTCATGCCCATCAAACAAGTGGCCCTCTTGTGCGAAGAGTCAGTTCTTACACCCTCAATACGCCCACTGCCCTACAATTCTTTCTTTTTTTTTTTAATGAACATTACGTATTGGAGGGATGTAAAACAATTTCTAGCCCGTTTTTTAGATAATTGATAACGTACAAGAGTGGTTTTGAATTTAAAGCGTAATTTAATCGAAATGAAGCACTATATTCTTGGGAACTTTTTTTAAAACTTAGTTTGAATTCCACCTATATGCAAAAAGTCATGTACAGTATGGTACCCCAAATCCGGAATCCCGAAATCTGGAACACCCGAAAATAGAACTTTTCCCATTAAATATTTAAAAAAGAAAAAAAGAAAAAGAAATGTTCTCCCACTTTTTTTTCGTTTTGAATGTCTAAAATTGTTAACGTTTCTTTTTGAAAGCACAGTGCTTTCAATTCAGCCTTTTTTTTTTCTTAGCGCTTTTTGGCTTGCACGTGTTATGCGTAAAAAGGCGTTTTTCTGTAATTATGCAGCAACCTTTTAACATCCACTTTCGGTTACTTCTTTTTTTTTCCTATTATTAGTATGTAATACAAAGCCTATTGAAAAACATACAAAATTATTTTCAATAAATATAATATATTTATTGTATCGATCGGCTCATTCTTTCTTTACTAATAATAAAGCTCAAAGTATGTCTGAATATCGGGAACTTTGTTTGGAATGCTGGATCTCTGTGACGCGCACAGAGCCTAACCCGTTTGGCCGATTTTCATGAAATTTGACACAAAATTAGTTTGTAGCATGGGGGCGTGCACTTCGAAGCGATTTTTCGAAAATTTGACTTGTTTTTTTTCTATTCCAATTTTAAGAACATTTTACCCTGCAAATTATCACAACGTGGACGAGTAAATTACCAAATTATCATAAAGTGGAACCGCAACATGGGCGAGCAAATAGGCCAGAAATTCACCATCCATTATTTGTAAGTACACAGGCGAACCAAATGACCTTTTAATATTTTACTACGGGCAAAGCCGTGCGGGTACCACTAGTTGCTAATAATAAAGCTGAAAGTCTGTGTCTCTGGATCTCTGTCTGGATGGTTGTTACTCGCATAGCGCCTAGACCGTTCGGCCGATTAACATGAAATTTGGCACAGAATTAGTTCGTCAGAATGCCGAAAGTTAGGATGAGGATAAAGGGTTTGGCATAAGAGTCTGCTTGATGCATTGGATGCATATTTTTTACAAAATGATCATTATTAGTTTAAAGTAGAATGTGTCAATCATTCGCCAGAGAAGAACCAAATGATTTGAGATCATCACCTTTTCCTAATCCAAAAATTAGACACGCTCCTTCTGGGTACTAAACTCTGCCCAAAGCCTTAAAACAGACCTTCTCCAGTAAGTGTTTGCCCTGTGATTCTAACGCAAATGACAAGGTGTCACGTGACAAGCAAGCAAAATCCTGTCTCATGTTGGCGGCAGGGACGTAATCTTGTGCTATCTTCCTCAGATATTGGCTCAGAAATTTTTCCCTCAAAATCTGACTTAACACTCAGCACATGCGAAATTCATCGAGAAATGTGTGGAGATGGAGTACCCAGGGTCGTCCAAAGAGGGGGGCGAGCAGGGCGACCGCCCCGGGCGCTAAGATAAAAGCGGGTGCCGTGAACATAGCTTTTGCTGCTTTGCAATTTATTTATTATATTTATTTTTCTTCATTTTCATTAAGTATCACGCTTTTTTTTAAAAATAGTTGTTATTGAATTCCTATTTCTTCTGATGACATAAATTTCTTATTCAATTATATATGTAATAATCAAACAATAAAGTATTCGGTACTTTCCCTTTCATTATATGCTTACTACAGTTGTAAGTGTAAGTTTGGCTGCTTTAATTAAAGGTCTATGTGGGGGGGGGGCGCTTGAAAATATTTGCCCCGGGCGTCGTCGTCTCTTTGGACGGTCCTGGGAGTACCACGTGACAATCAAGCAAAAACTTGCCTCGTGTTGGTGCTGGTGATCTGGTGAAGCTACCTAGCGTTATCTTCATCAGATGTCTGTTCTGAGGTTCTAGACCCCGAATTTAAGTTCTAATGTTCTAAGTGGAGAAAAAATCTGCTTCTGTAGGGAGAACTTAGACACCCACACATCACCTTTTTGATCACAATAAAATGCCACTGGGGTTCCGTGACATCCATCCCACTCCGCCCACACCAATTCGCGCGCCCACCTAAGAAATAGGCCACCGTATCGATTCAGCTTCGAAAACAATATTTTAAATAGCTTCTTCGGCCACTTCTTTAGCGCGCCAGAATCTGGGTCGGCAGACCAAAGCGATCGAGCCAAGGTTTTTGCGCTTCCATATTTAAATAACCCATTAACCAGTAGCAGCGAGGGATTATTCCCATAATTTGTTTAAGTAATACGCTTGGAAAATAATGGTCGACAATTATGGTGCAAAGCCGTGGTCTGTGTAGTTTTTCTCATCCCGTGGGGTTTATCTACTTCTTTTAATGCAGATTATCATTCATGGCTTCTAATCGCATCTTTTCAAGGACTAAATTCATCATCAAATGTAGTACCAAGATCGTCATTTGGAGTATCAGGAGGGAGTAATTGCCCCACTTAGAATTAGAAAGATACTAGCTGCGTTGCCCGGCTTTGCCCGGTCTACCTTGAAAAAAACCATTGCGTCAAGTGAAGTCTTCAGAAACCAGGATTAAATGAAAGAAAAAAAAAAACCATCATGCAAAATTTTCTCGCCAAACAATGACGACAGATACTAAAATACCTTTAAGAAATTAAAATAAAGTGAGAAAGATGGATTTATAAAATGCGTAACCATGGAAACACAAAATAAAATAAGTTTAAAAATTGAAAATGAGAAAGATGGAAATAAAATATGGATTGAAAAAGCGTTACCGTGGAAACGCAAAATAAAATGGTTAAGAACTTGAATAGAGAACAGATTTTTGAACTTCATTTAATTCGCTTGTAACTTCTTTTCTAATGGAGATAGAGGGTTAAACTTTCGACCTGAGGTCGAGTTAGATCTGGAGTAAAAAAAACAGCTCTTTTCAATGGAGTCAAAATGAAAACTGTGGGACAATTCCTTCACTTTTTATTGATGGATTTCATGAAGAAAGTAGTGTCTAAATTTCCGCTAAGCCTAAAAAAATTCGAGCTCAAAACGTAAAAACCTCCCGCCGTAATTAAGTTAGAGCATTGGAACAAATTGCATAGAACGCAGAAAATTCTACTCTTTCCAACGATATATAATATTAATATATGCAAGTAATTTTTCACCCCCATATTCAGGAATTTAAGTGAAAATTGGGCTTGAATTGGAAAGGGAAAAGAACTATTCATAGAATTGTTTTCGAACTGGTCTGCAAACCTTCTCAGGACTTAAAGGAACAAATTGTGAAAATTTCAGCAAAATCGGCCGGGTAGTTCTCGCGTTTTGCGAGTTCAAATACACAGACGCTTTTTGGAGACTTAATTTTATACTATGTAGAGATTGTATTTATACATATAATTTTGTTGCCTTGTTCATGTTTTTGTAAGTCATTCAACGTAGCATCCATCTACAACTAATCTACTTTTGGCCATGCCACTCATATTTCAATAGTAATCCGTAAACATCTGTTGGTATAAAACTGAAAAAGGAAAAAAGAAACTAAACCTACGAAAGGTACAGTCCATGTCAATTCATGCAGAGGGGTTACTATCATTGTCTCGGAAGTTTTTGAATTTAACAATGCAAAAAATCGATGCAAAAAAAGTACTGGACATTCAAGGTAACATCGATCAAATTGTTTTGGCTCGTCGGATTTGTTGGCTTTCTTTTCATCCATAAGTCATTCTCAGCACTGAAAAAGGGTTTCCCTGTAATCCTGAAACACGTATCTGAAATTTTCGTTTTTATTTGTGCATTGAAACATTATTTTATCCGCAATCTTAACTTTTTGTTTAAAAGTAAACATCGTCTCCTCAGAACAACAGTAAGATATCTTAGTGTTATTTCTTGAATTATATATAGAATTAGTGTTATTTCTTGGAATAGTTTAGAGGCTACGACATTGTTAGTTGCATTGCAATCAGTCTTTTCTTTACTCATAATAAAGCTGAAAGTCTGTCTGGATGTCGGGATCTCTGTCTGTCAGGATCTCTGTGACGCGCATAGCGCCTAGACCGTTCGGCCAATTTTCATGAACTTTGGTACAAAATTAGTTTGTAGCATGGGGGTGTGCACCTCGAAGCGATTTATCGAAAATTCGATTGTGTTATTTTTCTATTCCAATTTTAAGAAAATTTTACCGAGCAAATTATAACAACGTGGACGAATAAAATACGAAATTATCATAAGGTGGAACCGTAACATGGGCGAGCCATTTAACATAGCAAATTGGCGGGAAATCCATCATCCATTATTTGTAAATATACAGGCGAACCAAATGACCTTTTAATTTTTTCTACTACGGGCAAAGCCGTGCGGGTACCACTAGTTAGGAATAAAGCATCCCATCG
Organism: Uloborus diversus; assembly: GCF_026930045.1. Taxonomy (NCBI): domain Eukaryota; kingdom Metazoa; phylum Arthropoda; class Arachnida; order Araneae; family Uloboridae; genus Uloborus; species Uloborus diversus. Next base: position 9,304,746 of record NC_072737.1, read on the forward strand.
CCTTTTCTAAGAACTCTGGACATTGCTATCGATTCTCTTTAAAAAAAAAAATACCGTCAGTACTGTCTAGACTTTTCACAGCATTGCAGGCAATAAAACTTGACAGTGTAGTCAAATCTTCAGCACGGAAAATTTTCATACAATGGAGTTAAAAAAAGACTGTTTTATATCTGCATAAATATTTCTAGCAAAACAAATCATGCACGTTAAACTAAATCAAGGTATATATGAGGCAGTGAGAGCAAAGGGATGTAAGTGGACATTTTCAAGTTTTGAGTAAGACGCGTTTAAAGATAACATCCTAGGTGGGCTTTCATTGAAATTTTTTCTTCTAAATCATGCTGTATAGCAGCACTTTCCAGGGCTACTACAGCCGTCCCTCGCTACTTCGCGCTTCGACTTTCGCGGCTTAACTACATCGTGGTTTTTTCTAGTTTTATTTTTTCACTAGTGATACCCGCACGGATTTGCCCGTTATAGAAAAATCAAAAGATCTTTTGGTTCGCCTGTATATTTACAAATAATGTATGGTGAATTTTCTCGCCAGTTGGCTTTTACCCATCTTACGGTTCCACGTTATGATAATTTCGTATCTCGCCAATTGGCTTGTGCCCATGTTAGGGTTCCACGTTATGATAATTTCGTAATTTACTCGTCCATCTTATATTTTTTTTTCTTAAAATTGGAATAGAAAAAGAACCACATCGAATTTTCGAAAAATCGCTTCGAGGTGCACACCCCCATGCTACAGACTAACTTTGTGCCAAATTTCCTGAAAATCGGCCGAGGTCTAGGCGCTATGCGCGTCACAGACATCCAGACATCCTACAGACATCCAGACATCCTCCGGACAGAGAGACTTTCAGCTTTATTATTAGTAAAGAAGAAGTATAGTAATTAACCTTTTTTATGCGCTTGTGTAAGCTTTTTACTTCAAAAGAATAACAAAGTATTTCTTTTAAGTAAGGTGAGCTCTTTTGAGGGACTGTAGTTGTACTAGTTGAGGGAGTGGCGGTATAAAATCTCCGAAGAAAGTGAAGGGAATCGCTATCTCATTTTAACCGTTAACCACTAACTGAAAAGTATGAATTACTGTATTATTACTAGGAGATAAATACATCTGTAGAGTGTAGATGGTGTTCAACAATGTACTAGCTTTTAAAGTTGTATACGTAATCCCTTTAATGAGGATGAATGTTAAGGAAAAACGGGGACACATACGGTCACTAACTGGGAATTAATTCATCATCAAACAAGTTGAGCTTTTTTCATAGATTAGTAGTAGTGTGTAAGAACTACAAGTGTGTGTGTGTAGTTTATTTCCCAGTAATTAACAACGTGATATCTTTTTTTAATTTAGTGTATTATTTTGTGTAATATATTGAATACTACAAATTTAATGGTTGCTAAGGGTACTGTTATGTCTAGGGTGCTCTATCTTAAAAACCTATTCAAATAGTCGTAAATAAGTTTTATGTGCTCTAATAAGGAAAATATTCGGTTTATACATACAGAATCCTACTTCGCGGAATTTCAGTTATCGCGGTAAAGTCTGGAACGAATTAACCGCGATAAACGAGGGTTGACTGTAGTACCATCTCTTGCCGCGAGACAGAGGAGAGGTTCACCTACCACGTGTACTGGTTATCTCTAAATTTTTAATTTTGCCACTTGCATCCCTTTGCTTCTCACTGCCTCAAATGTACATAACAGTTAAATTTTTTTTTCTCTCGACATTATGTGAATGTCATATGCTTCAATGAATTCAAGCTCTTCGCATACGACAACTAAATTAAGTCATAAAGGTAACTGTGGGAATCATTGGAAATTTTTTTGTAGTCACTCTAAATGAAGTTTTACTGAATATAGCTCCTGGAAATTCTAACAATGGCGGGAGGGGGTGAGGAGGTGAGGAAAATTTACGTTATGAAAGCGTACTGTTTTACATTTGATGCAAATAGCAATTGACGAAACTTTTACTTAGATTAATTTCATGCTAATTGTGTTTGTATTATATCATATTTAATGTTATTTCAATTGATTAAATTTGACTATCTTCTAAGGAGCATCCATTAACTTCGAAACCTGGCCTCAAAAATATAATTTAGAAAATAATAATAAAATACATTAACATGTTAGGACAACGGTACCGGTTAAACCACGTGTATTGATAGGTATGGGGGATTTTGGAGTGTAGAAAGAGAGTGTGTACTGTTATAAGTTTATGGGTAAAAATATTTTTATAATTTTGAACTACCCCCAAATTTATAAGGGTATAGTTCGGTTCCAACTTAGCAATTTCAATCTTATATTCGACTTATCTTTTCTAGGACTAATCACTGCACAGTTTTGTTAAGTGGTCGCTGTTTTCACTAAGACCTTAATGCTTTATTTATCCACACAAATTATTTAAACTCAATTTTGAGCAGTTCGAAAATACGTGTTTAAATATTTTATTGTTTTCTTATGAACATATAAAAAAAGGGGGGCAAAGATAGAAAAACTTTTTCAACCAAAAAAAAAAAAAATCGAGAAAATTGCAAGTATTCAAAATATGTCCAAATGGAAACTGGATATAAAAATCACGGCTATAAGTTCAAGCACTCTAGACGCGTTTACAGACAGATTTCTATCTGCATAGATCTCGTGTGTATTATTCAAATCCGATCCCGATAAAAGCGATTATTTCAAACAGGTGCTCTACCCTCGTCCAGTCTCCACAATACCCATTCGAAAATCGATCTCTCTTTGGGTTGTATCGGTTTATTGTTTCTTTACCTAGGAGATTCACGTGTCGATATTTTTTTTCTCTCTCCTGTTCTCTGAATGAATCGGTTGATGGTTCGATGAAAGGGTTGAACAAAGCAAACTACGGCTTTCGTGAGATGTTTATTCTGTTTTCTCTTAATGTGTCTTGTTTTGAAAAGTGATGCTTTGTTGCTTCATTTTTTTTCTTCATTGGTTTCTCTTCAAATATTAATAAAATAGCTGTACAATGTGTCATTCAGAGCAAGTTTGGTCCTTGATTACTCTATTTTAGTTCCCCCACTTAACTTATGTATTGCTAGCGGCACCCGCACGGCTTTGCCCGTATTAGAAAAATTAAAAGGTCGTTTGGTTCGCCTGTATATTCACAAATATTGGATGATGAATTTCTCACCAATTGGCTAGCCCATGTCACGGTTCCACGATATGATAACTTGGTAAATAACTCGTCCATCTTATGGTAATTTTGCTCGGGAAAATGTTTTTAAAATTGGAATAGAAAAAGAACAAAATCGAATTTTCGAAAAATCGCTTCGAGGTGCATGCTATAAACTAAATCTGTGCCAGTTTTCATGAAAATCGACCGAACGGTCTAAGCGCTATGCGCGTCAGAGATCCTGACAGGCAGAGAGACGTTCAGCTTTATTATTAGTAAAGATTATATTGCTCACTATACTATATTGTAGAATAAAAGACTTTGACGACTTCACATGGGCATTCAGAAGGAGTTTCTATATTCTCTTCTCCAGAAACTAAAAAGATGACATAAAATCCTGCCGAATGACCGTAGTCTAATTATTTAACGGTAATTTTTAGTAAAGTACTGCTGCTAAGAAAGTATGTAAAGGTAGCACCAACTGGGCCCGACTTTGACTTTTGAAAACGTGGTGTAGGAACTTTATACTCCCTCCCGATTATATTCGGAGGACAGGAAATAATTTCGAATTTTTCAAACAAATGCATTTTTAAAAGTTTTTGCTTTTAATTAACGATTAATTACCCTTATTATAAACAGCTTTTTGCCATCTGGTATGCAATTTTTCAGTCCCGGATGGATGCATCTTGGATATAAGACAAATTTTAATGTTTTGTTTCATAGATAGTGAGTGCTTTAGGGATATGAAGAATAGGGAATTGGATGGGGAAATTTGTGGCGAGAATTTCTGCTTACTAGTTAGTCTGCTTTACTATTATTAGCAGAAAAGGATTGATCCTGAAAAGTGTTAATCAAGATCCCACTGCACAATGCAAACTATTAAAGAATTAATTAGTAATGGTGGAATGATTCGGCTACCATGCTCACCTGACATTGCACCATATGACTTCCAGTTATTCCGATCTATATGAGGAAAAAAAAAGGAAAAATCTTGGACGTGCCAATTCCAAATATTTTGCTCAAAAACCGATTAATTTATATCTATTCGTGATTTAAAATTTTTGTACTAGACGGCGAAAGGTTTTTGATTACGAGGGTGATTTCATCGCTGATTAAAAATAAGAAGTTATAAAATCTATATTTGTTTCAAATATAAATAAATATTCATTTCTTTCCGGTCTCCCTAATACTATATCATAGTGAAGGAATAAAAAATTTTGATACTCACAATATTATCGCACCCAAGTCAAGTTATGCGACGTCTTACATAACAAGAGTAGAAGTACCCTAATGGGAAGTCACTGTGACCTCTATAAAATTATATTATTTGGTCATTTTGTCACAATAAAAAATTAAATTGTTTGATCATTTCGTCTGACGACTCGGAAAATTTGTACACAATACTGCAATTCTTAAATGCCCAAATGTCCCTTTTCATTACATTTACTTGCGTATGTGTACCTGTTTTAAATTATTCGGCAAAATTATGAGTTCAATCGTCAAATTGTGAATTTCCTCTCAAAAATGTATACATTAAGTTCCAGGTGTCCTTGTACAAAAGATGTTACATGTAAGCTGTGATAGCCCAAGAATATGTGTTTGAGCTCCATCATAATAGATACGTATCTCTCATATAACTTTTAATTGCAACGACATTGTAAATATAACATTAAACCTGGAATGCCTTTTTGGGAGTCAATAACCTGTGTACGCAAAATGCTAAATTGCTGAACTTTATGTGCTTTTTTCTCAAAAAGTTTAATGATGGGAACTAACAATTTTCGGTGTTTTCAAGAGATATCTACGGGTATGCTAAAGAGAAAATGTAAGGCAACTCTGTTAAGGCAATCTCTCAATTTGTTAAATGTTAACCAACAGTAATTTTTTAAATTAAAAAAAAAAAAAAAACTTGCTTTGGACCATAAAAACAGCTGTCTTTTGGGCAAGTCTCAAAAGAACAACTTCACTTTCGTATAATTAAGAACGTATTGATAAAATATAGTCAAAACTTCAAAGTAATACGTAAAGTACTTTTCTAGAAAAATGAACATATTCTTTGCAGAAAAAGAACATTATGACACTGGCGTTTTGAGAAAAGAGCGTTTGAAAGTAGAATTTTACGTACAGTTTAATACTTTCCAGCCTCACTAATATTTAAATCAAGTTAATTTTAATCCTCATATACATTACAGCCTCGAGTAACGCTCGATCAACTGATCTAAGGCCCCCATATATACGAGCCGACGTATCAACTTAAGATTAGCCAATTTGGATCGGAGCGCGTGTTCGAGTGGTTGTCTTTTCTGGCGAGTTATCGTGTTTGGCGATTGTTCACTGTGAGCAATTATTAGCGGCACGTGAAATGTTTATTAAATAAAATATTATTTCCTGCAAATTTGGCAAAATCCGATACTTTGCTGGGGTAACCCTAGCAGTGCAACAATGAAAAATCCGATCCAAAATGGCTAAACTTAAGCTCATGCGTCGGCCTATCTATATAGCGACTCTAAACTGATCAAGTAACACTCGTGACGTCACCAATAATGAAACTCGCGCCATAGTTTGATAATTGGACAATATTTTTTTAATAATGTTTGACATGGGAGGCAAGGAACTGCTTTATTTTGACAATGCTGAACTTGATCCGGTAAAATAACTGTTTTACTGGTTAGGCTGTCATTTTAGGAGAGAGAAGAAACGAAAAAGGGTTCAACAGTGAACGCTATCTACAAGAGTTTAGTGTTAATTCACTGGAGTCAGGGTTAAAATTTCAACAATTAAAATATCACCAAACAGGCCATTGCTTCGTTCAAACGTAGAAGCAATTGTCACCCGTCATGCCTTGACGGGCGATTTTCTAGTTTATATAGAAACAAGACTTGGGTGTCGCTTGAAAGTTCTTGGTTTAAATATTTTGAATGTATAAAAACAGAAAAAATATTTTGGTTTACAGTTTTATGATACTAACTCCCCTTGGATTTGTCAAAGAAATTGCAATTTGAAGGATTTTATTTCTAACTTAAATATTAAGGGCCACATAAAATAGTTTAAATTAATTACTATTTAAAAATTTGAGTTACACATTTGGTATCCTCCAATTTTTGGTGCCTTCACCTCGTGCCCCTTAGATCCATGCCTTAATCCAGGGATCTCCAACCTCCTGCTCGAGGGCCGCATTGTAAATTTTTGGAGGCAAGGCGGGTCAACAATCCAACAATACTTCAATTCAGATAATCAAGTAAACACTAACTCAAAGTAAACACTCTGGCTACAATTATGCTTAGTAGTGATTTTTGAGATTTTTTTGGTTTAGTTTTCAAGAAAGCGCTGAAAAGGGGAAAAAATATCAAATAAAGAAAAAAAGGTTTTCAGTTTGTAAACTTCCCGCGGGCCGGAAAAAATATACTCGCGGGCCGTAGGTTGGAGAGCCCTGCCTTAATCTAATCCTTTGCAGCAGAAAATAACTATCTATGACAACAAATCTATGGCTCGTTTTTCTGAAGTTTACCTCAAACATGTGCCAACGGAGGAAGCATAGCGTGACGGCGTACCGTTATGTCATCAAACGACTGCCCGCGTTGTTTATGGGTGGGTCTGGCCTTGGATTAGAACAGGAGGGGGGTTGATCGGAAACAGCAACAGACGACTTCGGCGGTTTCGACAGCTGCGAAGCGCGCTCTATGAGGGGGTGGACATGCTGTTATGCAGTTTGATCACACATTGAACAGCACGCTCACAGAAACAACTGTACTGATTTGAATCTTTTCTGTGTAGCTGAGTGCGATCCGATGCAAGCTAGATTTTTTTTTTTCTTTTTTGATTCAACTACTACACTTCAAAACAAAAATAAATAAATAAATAAATAATTAAAAAAAAATTTAAAAAAAAATGAAAAACTCTTTGCATTATACTTTTTTCCAACATCACCTGACATTTTATAACTTTTTAGTTTTAATTTTTTTAGGAATAATTATAAAAGGAAGAAGATGAAACTTAAATATGTCAAAATGCACAATAAGTATCTGTAACCCCCTCTCCCCATGTGGTTAAGAGTATTTTTATTATTATTACTATTTTTCAAAATAGAATTAAGGAGATTTGTTTTAAAAATTTTAGTTGGTTGCATGCACATCTCCGGACGAATTTTGTGCCAAATGTGTTTATTGCATATCATTAATTTGTTGGACGGTAAGTGTGCCCACCTAGGAGGGGTCATGGCGCAGACTGCGCCATTGAAATGTTTAGAATAGTGTTTTCAGGGGTTTTTTTCCTTTTTTTTATGGGGGGGCGGCTTGCTTTTGTGGGGTGGGCTTCGCGATATTTAGGGGGGTGCGCCCTTGCTCTTAAGGGGTGGGCGCCCCTGTATATTACATTGTCAGTCTATATGTTGCATTTACGGTAGATTGTATATTAGTGGGCAAATATAGGGGAAGAAAACGAAAGTTTTCAAGCTGTCATATCCAGATTCTTGGTATAAGCGTAGCGTATTTGGTTCGAAAGAGTCAATTCCGGGCTCGGGCACAAGTAGCTTAGGGTGGTTCAAAAATGTAAAAAAAAAAAAATTCTCCTAGACAACAGGACACCCCAATATTTTTATACTTGTGGATGGTAATATACTGGGAGAATTTTAGCTTCCTATTTCAACTGAAAGAAAGTGCTCAACCCCCCCTCCCCCAAACTTCATAAGAATGGGGAGGTGAGTCAACAAAATACATTGAACTGAAAAAACAATGCTGCACATTATCATATACACTAGTAATATGCATATACATTGCAATAAAATAATTATTTACGAAAAAACAGCTGAGGAAATTAAATTTTTGTAAATTTGTGGCATTTTTTATGCTACGGACTAATGTTAAATGAAGGGGTTAGTGAGCACCGTCTTAAAATTCAAGTAAGAAGCTAAAACTTTTACAGCCTAATACTATTAGTAAGTGTAAAAAAAATAGGGGGTGTCCTGGACTCTAGCTGAAAAAAAGTTTTTTTGAACCACCCTAAAGTAGCTGCATTATGAAAGCGAGGAAATAAAGTTTTTATGATACGAAACCTGTGGTAACTAACTCATCAAGTTAGCTGATAAGTGAAACCTCTGTAAGTTGACCACTTGCGGTGCAGTACTTTGGTGGTCAACTTAGACAGGTGGTCAACTTATAAAGGGGGTAATGATTTTTTTTTTTTTTTTTTTTGTAATTCTTGCACCATGTATTCATTTTTTGACTAATTGACACCTACTCTTTCTATTCAACTCACTTTCATTGTTTAGCATTACTTTAAAAAAATAATTTAAGATGTTATTCGAATATTTTTAGAGATTATTTTCAAAGAATAACGTATAATGTGTCATGCAAATTAAAAATTTCAGTAAATTGATCAAAAAAAAAGTCTTATTGTTTATGAAAAGTTACTCATTTTATATTAATAGTTCCTAAAAATTTATAACTAATAAAGAATTAGAAATTTTTCCCTTAACAACAAAAGAAAAACAAGTTTGGAGAATAAAAGGGTTCTTAGTTGTTTTCCCATGTGGTTAAAATCAAAAAGAGATTTAGTTATGCTGCTGTTTCATTTAGTAGGTAAAATGCTGGTCTGGCATCAAATATATTCTTGAAAAGCTATAAAAAAATAATAAAAATAATTTGCTAAATGAAATTTAAAATAATAAATCAAGTGGTCAACTTACAAAGGGTTTTTTACAATACTCCAAACCAAATTTGGTGTTCATTAGTGGTCAAGATAGACAGGTGGTCAAGATAAAAAGGTGGTCAAGTTACAGAGGTTTTCCTTCATTATATAAGATAGGACTAATTCCGTTCCGGACAAAAGCGGTCAACATAGACAGGTGGTCAACTTACAAAGATGGTCAACTTTACAGGTTTTACTGTAGCAATTTTCTCAAGTTTTACGTGGAAGAAGAAACTTCGAAAGATGCAGCGCAGCCCATTAAGCCTTTTTAGCCATTTGGCACAAAAGAAAAGCACTCGTTAGTTTCACTTAAAAACTGTTTGCCCTAGTATCCTGATTATAGTTAAAAAAAAGGTTTTCTTAGTTTTGGTGTTGGGTCGTGAACTGCTGATTTACTCGCAAAAAAAAAAAAAAGGAAAGCGATATTTACGCAGTATTCCATTGAAGTCATTTTTACCTCACTTTCTTATAAGATGAAAGAAATATTTGCATGCCAATGCTGATGATAGACCATGTTCAAAATAAAATCTCAACCATAGTCTATAAGTCAAAAACGGCACTACCCCTCCAACAGCTATGGATTTTTCTGTTTCAGAGTCTGGAAACGCTGCCACATATTTTTTATCAACGCCCTCGCAATACCAAAAATGGCAATTAAACTGCATCTAGTTAGATCGTTCTTAATATTTACTTGTCTGCATGAAAATATGATATTTTTAGCCGTTAAAAGAAAGGAAAAAAAAGTGAAAGTCACACCATGACTTAAAATTAAGAGAAAATATTTCTGACGTTTTGCTGGCACAAAATTTAATTTCTCCATTTTTCCTTAGTTCCCGTAATTTCACCCGACATGAAATCTCTAAATATCTCAAAAAGTAAAATTGGAAGGGAATACAATGGAATAAGGACATTTCGTGTCAGCAAAAAGTGGGGGACACAATATTTTGTATTTAAAAAATAACAAAACATTAAAATGCAGAGTTTTAGGTATTCCTAATGTTTCTTTTTGAAAATTTTCCGTGCGCGACATTTCTACTTCAAATGCACAAGATGAAAATACTCTTAATTTTTTAATCTTTCTTCTAATTTCCAATGCATGAAATAACAGGCGTAAAATTATCTCTGGATGCTGTATACATTTAATTAACATGAAATATATCTTTCCAGTTCTGCTTGGTGTGGTAAGGCATTTGCGAACATGGATGACCATCAGAAACTGTTGGCCCTAAAATGGGGTCTTGTATAAAATATTCAAGATCGCATTGTCCCTGGCCTATTTAGGCACTCAGCCTAGCGAAAGGGTTTCACAAAGGCGCTTCGACTGTCTGCCCGATCATTGGATGGTAGAGCTGCCATATTATGATTTCATGCTGCTGGTCACGCTATATGCTAATCGCAATGATTTTCAAATATCTATTGACGTTTCAATCGATGTATGAGGTGTTTCACAAGGCTAAGTGCTTCAGATATTTTCAGTCACGATTCTGCGGAGTAAATATGTTTCATACTGTATCTTTTGGTTATAGCATTTTATTTTTTCTAAAAATAAGATGAACGCTGCTGGAGAGTTTTGTATTAATGTTTGAACGAATGGTCATAAGAAATAAATAACAATGATAAAATATTTAAAGAAAATTGTGGAGCAACTTATATTGAATATCCCTTTTAAAATGCGCAACTAAATAAATGCTAATTTATGTTACGCTAAAAAATTATTTTACTTCAAAGAATTTTATTATGAGAGTTAACTAACTATAAAAGCCGAAATTCTAATTTTACTGCGCGACATGAAAAATGCTTCTAACTAGAAAATCGCCTGTCAAGGTATGACTGGCGAAAATTGCTTCTACATTTGAACGAAGCCATTGCCTGTTTGGTGATATTTTGATAGTTGACATTGTAACCCTAACTCCAGTGGATGAACCCTAAACTCCAGTAGGTAGCTTTCATTGTTGACCACTTTTTTGTTTCTTCATAAGATAAAATCTTTCCCTGCATGTTAAACACCAAAACATATTGTCAAATTATAATGCCGTGGCGCGAGTCTCATTGTCGAAACTCGCGGTTACGCGATCAGTGGCTATTACATTGTTACAAATTCTGTAAAAAGTAATAATTTTTATGATTAATTTGCTGTGATCTGGCTAAATTTGGCGTTTATTCCATTATCTTTCATCTAAAATTGTCTTAATAACGTAACCTGTAAATAGTTTCTTGTAATGAATATACAACCTCCTTATATTCGAATGAAGTATATGGCCCCTCCATTTCTGAATGATAAGATTCGTGAATGGAATAAAAACAAAACATCCAGAAAGAAATCGAAGCTCATTGAATTTTGTCGAATCTTCTCTAGAATTATAAATAGCCGGGCGTCTTGTGGAAAAGAAGAGAATCAGTTTGCTTTCTAACTGTGGAATCTTGTTTTCAACCGTTGCGCCTGGAAAGTGTGTGTCTGAGCTGTGTTTTTGCGTATTTTGATGAAAATACGTGTGTATCCGTTGAGTCTACGGTGTTAATTGATATTTGCCTAATTGCTATGGTTAGTTTAACAGTTGCTAACGATATTTCTTGTACATAGTTGTAAATAAATCACCTGTGTTTTTCAAGAACTGTGTTGTCATTTAAAGAAAGTTTGAAGTTGAATCGAACTTGTAACAATATATATATGAGGATTCTTATGCAAAATGATTTCCTGAATTCAAATATGGTCGCCGTTTTCACTCATCAACCACCACATTTTGGAAATAGCTCCCCCTATTGTTTCCCGTTTTCGGCAATACTACTCATTAGGGTGGGCCGAAAAAACTTTTTTTGGAAATCTGTTTTTGGATAGTGCGGAAAAGTTGCTATATGGGCCCGTTATTACCCATAAAAAATTTCGCTAAATTTGTTTAATATTTAGCCGGCGCTATTTGATCTTGAAAAACTGAAAAAAAGGGCAAAAATGCACTTTTTTCAAGAAAAAGAAAATGGGGGGGGGGGAGGGGGGTAAAAATAAATGTTTGAAGCTAGTTTCAGCAAACATTAGAAGTATCTGTCAGTGAATTAGTTGAAATCCTCAAAGACTTTTATACATTTCGTAGAATATTTAGCTACCCTAATTTAAGACTGACACATGGGAAAGATGAAAAAAAAATTTTTTTTTTAAAGTAGTTTCAAAATAAGTAAATACTGAAATGTTACGCAATACGTTACTTAGAAAAAACTGAAAATTCAGTCAATTTTATGCGACATTTGTTCGCCAATTTTTAAAAATGCACACACTCAAATAAAAAATAGTTACATAAGATGCTAATTTTTTAATCTTCGGTTCCAATTGTTTCTCCTGGATAATAAACGGCGCTCAACTACTTCTATTATTCCTAAGATTATGTTATAACTATTTTATATATGTTTGACAAATAGAGCCCTTGAGTATTAAAAAAATGTGAATCCTCTGAAGTCTTTTAAACGGGTGCCGGACATTTCGAATGTCATTGCATTATTATCTTTGTTTTGGTATACAACACGACTGTTATGTAGAAACACGCGAAAAAGAAAGTAACGCGAGCAAGCACAAGTAGTCTTCTATTTGGACCTGGAAGAGATTTGTCTCCTCCCGATGCTTTCTTTCTTCCAACATATGAAGACATAATCAGATGTTATCAAATCACTAAGATGCAAATAAAGGGAGAAGGAAGTAAGCAACCATCTTCAGCAAGTGTGGCCGTTGTAGTTGCAAAAAAAGTTATTGATATTTGGGGGCGTGCTTCCCTTCCCCTTGTTTCGATAAGAAGAGTGATTGCCATGATTTTATCTTATTATTCTAAATATAAAAGAGCAACAAAAAATGCTAAAAATATAAAGACGCAACTTTTACAATCAAAGCTAGGCAAATTTAAAGCAGAGGAAACGACTTTGTTTGACGTTTGTGCCTGCAAATGCGCAGATTTATATTCGTGTAATTGCAGAAAAAAAGCAAAAGTCCCTGACAGAGAAAAACAATTTCTAATTGATCAAAGGACAGTAAGAAAAATGGCTATTGGAAAAGTGGATAAGGTAACAAATAATGCATATTTCGCTCATCCAGAACAGCTACTGTTGACAATGTTGTTTGACTGAAGAAAATACATTCTGGAATTAGCTGTTAGGTGCATTCTGAACTCTAGAAATAAGAAGACGAAGAGCTCGGATGGTTACGATTTTTTAAGCGTCCTAAACTCAATTTTGAAGTCATTGATTATGTTGATTTAGTTCATTGGGCAAACTGTGTTGCAACAGAGCCACCTCTTACAATGCATCTAAAAGACCAACAATTGAAAGAAATATGCAAAGAACAGCCTACAGCTGTTTCGAGAAATTTCCCTGTCACACGGAAGCTGTGAAACGTTGTGTGAAACTAATAAACGAAGCTGCAATATAAGTTCGTGGTGAAACTGCACAAGATGGATACATTCGTGCCAAACTTCAAGCTAGGAAAGAACTTCCATCATTTGATAACAAGGGACAGTATTATTCCAAAAAATAATATTCATTATGCATGAGGTATTATAAATCAAATTTGAAGATTTCTTTTTCAAAATTTCATTATCTTTATATGTAATTCTAGAAAATGTATGATATTATTGCGTGATAATAATTACTATGATTAATAGTGCTATTTAATTAATTAGTCTACGATTTAATTTTGAAAAATAATTTTCACAATGGTTTTTTAAAAAATTCAATATTTTTTCATTTTTTTCCAATTTTTGATGTCCGAAAGGAGCGGTTAAATGCTCATTCATATCAATGAAACATTTTATGGGCTCGAACTGGCTCATTATATAACATTTTCTGTGCATTCCAGCAAAATATTTGAAATTTAGTTTTTTAAAAAAAATTTCGACACAAATTCATTTTTCTCATTTTTTTCGATTTTTTAGTGTCAAATAGCGCCGGCTAGATATTTTTTAATATCCAAGAATTTTTTTGTGAGTGCTAAATAGCTCATCACGCAGCTTTTGCGCACTATCCAAAAATTGATTTCGAAAAAAAAAATTTTTCGGCTTATTTCGGCCCACCCTACTACTCATACTCATTATTTTGATTTGGAGGAGAGGGAAGCAATATACCGGGTGATCAGAAAATGAGTATACATTTAAAAAACTAATATTAAATGGAATAATGTACGTTGATAGGTAAAAATCAATACGCACGCTTGAAATGAAGTGGTGTTTTAGTGCAACCACGAAAAGAAATATGTTGAGATATTGGCGTCGGATGTTATCTTTTATCATTGATGTCAGTCGATCGCGTAGACTGTTGACTTCAGGTATCTCCAGAGCTAATACTAAATTATCCCTTTCCTTCAGGAGATTGGATTTTTGTCTCTTATTTAGTGTTCGTTCTCATGTCCTTATTTTTGTCTTGTCTTTGTTTTGTTGTTCTTATTGTTATTTTTATATTACTCAAAATTGTTTCTCAGTTATTCCTTTTGGCTAGTCACTCTAATTAAAACTTCGTTTTTGTGTTTATTACTTCCTTTTACAAAAAAAAGAAGTACAGTAAAACCTGTAAGGTTGACCACCCTTGTAAGTTGACCACCTGTCTATGTTGACCGCTTTTGTCAGGAACGGAAATAGTACTATCTCATATAATGAAGGAAAATCTCTGTAACTTGACCACTTCTATATCTTGACCACTGATGTACGCTAAATTTGGTCTGGAGTATTGTAAAAAACCCTTTGTAAGTTGACCACTTGGCTAATTTTTAAAACTTTCTTCAGCAAATTATTTTATTACTTATTTATTTATTATTATTATTTCTATCTTTCTTTTTTTTTTTTTTTTTTTTTGATAGCTTTCCAAAAATGTTTTTAATGCTTTGATGGCAGACTAGCATTTTACTAACTAAACAGCAGCATAAAGCTTATGCTGCTCTTTATTCTCCAAACTTGTTTTTCATTTGTTGTTCTATTTGAGATAGCTTTTTGTACTCTGTTCAATGAAAATAGGTATCAGTAGAAAAGTTCAAAGTCTTTTCTTTCAGTTGCAATATGTTGTGGCAACACAGGAATTGAGCTAAAAAGAGCAGGCCCGGATCTATACATTTTAAGCCCCCCTGCAACAAAATATGTAGGGCCCCTCCCAAGTGGCCAGCAGTCTATTTATAAAGTGAATAAGTCTTAGTGCTAGTTTTTTTTTTTTTTTTCTATTTTTTCTTCAATTTCTAGGGCCGTTAGCCCCTTTAAGGACGCGGGCCCCTCGCACTGCGGGTACGCAGATCTGGGCCTGCTAATGATTAATGATTAAAATTACATGTTTCTGGTGCAAGGGATTAAGAGATATGATATTTTAATTTTGCCTTTATGAACTGGGAGAGTCGCGCTTATTACTCTTTGTACTATAAGTTGTACAAAAAACTGTTGAAAGAGAAAGTTAGTTGAACTTGAAATTAGTAAAAAGTATGAAATATTATATTAAAATTAATTGAAAATGGAGAAAGTTAGAGAAAATTAGCCGGCACATATGGAATTTCTAAAACTAAAGTGTCTAATATAGTTAAAAACAAGGCAAAAAATAACAAAATAATTCGAATGGTATTTTTAATTATTGTTCCACTTTCAATAATGGCAATTGATGCAACCAAAAAGGAAGGTGCACAACTAGACCTCACAAGGAGTCTACGTACCAAATTTCAACTTTCTAGGACAATCCGTTCTGGAGTAATGCGACATACATACACACATACACATACGCACATTACATACGTACATACAGACGTCACGAGAAAACTCGTTGTAATTAACTCGGGGATCGTCAAAATGGATATTTCGAGTGTCTGTACTTTCCTCCTAGGCACATATCCACGTGTGGTCGGATTGAAAATAACTAATATATTCAGTGAAAGTGAGTTGAACAGAAAGAATAAGTGTGAATTGCTCAAAAAATGAATACATGGTGCAAAAGAAATGACAAAAAATAAAAAAAATCATTACCGCCCTTTATAAGTTGACCACCAAAGTACTGCACCGCGAGTGGTCAACTTACACAGGTTTCACTGTAACGTAATCGCGAAAAAAATTTCACCCAAAAGTCGGCCTTAATTTCCATTTTGCTCACCCCCAAATGAATGTTGAGTTTTATTTTCAACCTGACCACACGTGGATGTGTGCCTAGGAGGAAAGTACAGACACTCGAAATATCCATTTTGACGATCCCCGAGTTAATTACAACGAGTTTTCTCGTGACGTCTGTATGTAAGTATGTAATGTGCGTATGTGTATGTGTGTATGTCGCATAACTTCAGAACGGATTGTCCTAGAAAGTTGAAATTTGGTACGTAGACTCCTTGTGAGGTCCAGTTGTGCACCTTCCTTTTTGGTTGCATTCGTATTCTCTAAAGGGAGCTTTTGCCCCTTTTGGGGGAAATCATTGTTAATTTCGATGTAAACTCGCGTGGTGTTATAACTTGGCGAACAATTGGCGATATACCGCTAGCTTTTTGGTCGCCAAGTTTTATCGCCAACTTGGCGACAAATTTTGCGACTTAAAAAAATTTTTTTTTTAATATGGTTTCAATTTGGCCATTGTTGGTGATATTTAGAGAGTAAACTATTGAATCATCTGCCAATAATGAAAAAATGACATTAAATTGGAGTAAAAGGAATTCATGTGATGCACATCACCTCGTTTTGAACGGAGTGAGATCTGTAGACCTGGCAGGTCAAGCATGACGAAAGTAGCGGCTAAGCACACGATTATTACCGAAGGACGCGTGCAATCTTTCACATGCCTTGCATTATAAAAATCCTGTGCATATTTTTTTTTTCGTGGTTACAAGAAAACCCTAAATCATTTAAAACATGTATGCCAATTTTTATCGATCCACATACTTTGTTCCGTGTTAGAATTACTTTTTCAAATGTACACTAGTTTTATGTTAACTCGGTTTTAACTAAGGCTATAGAGACGAGGAATTATTATTGTTATTAAATTTAAGGAAGGGCTATAGAGACGAAAGGTTCAAATGTACGAACATTTGTAGAAAGTAGGGAAACTTGGCGAGATATATTTCCCCCAAAATATTTAAAAATCATAAAAAACGATCTTTCTTCTGTTTTTTTTTTTTTTTTTTCAAAATTATTTCTTTTACTTATTTTTCGGTGTAAAATTTGAGTATTGGTCACCCGAGTATAAGCCATTTATCCGAAAATATGTTCACGATGCAAAAAAAAAAAAAAAAAAAGTCTTAAAGCAGACTTTACGGTCTCGGATATTCAGATCGGGATGAAATTCATCAGATTAGTAGAACTCTTCAGAGTGTCCACACAGTAAAGTAATAAAGCGCAAGCGTACTGGATTCCCGAGCAATCCTTCCCGGGTTCGATTCTTCTTGAAGAAATCTTTTTTCACCAAAATGTACCTCACTTGTTTAACCTTGCGATGTCTTTTTTTATAAAGAATCTAATATAGCGTATACAAAATTGTGCGTATCTCGTTGAAAATAATAGAAATGTAAATATTCGTGACGAATGCATAAAAATAGAATCTATAGTTCACCATTAACTGTTCATCGCCAATTTTTAATAAAATCATTCAGTATGCCTGGTATGCTTTCAAACTTTTGGACAAAAGCGAAATTTTCATGAATATTAATGAAGTATTTTTTCCTACGAATCTTTTACAGAAAGGTTGCGAATGTAAACTATTTTTCCTTTATACATTGTGCAAGATGTCAAAACAGTTTTTGTTTTCCGCATGTTTTTATGAAAATTACCATTCTGGTTTATGTATGACTAATAAAGAAAAACTATATCGTTAAATTTTATACAAAAATTAACAAGTCGTACCCTTATTTTGCTGCCGTGGTAATTCAAATTATACTTTTAACCGATTGAATTTATCTCTATTTTCTCTATTAGAAATACATTACGCATTAAAAAATCAAGTATTTTCTTCAATTCAAAATTTCAATTAGCTGTAACATTAACTGCATAAATTTATACAAAAACGAAAGCTTCGAGATGTATCGAACCCGAGATGGACTCAACAGGAATTCAGTACGCTGACCACATAGCCACCAAGCTGCTGCTGGCGAAAAATCTCCTACTAGTATATATAAAAGCTGCGTATAAAACGTTAGAGGCTGTTTTCTCGGAATGTTCTGCCTAGGGCACTTTATTATTTTACTGTGTGTTTACTCTTAAGGGTTACTACTAATCTTCTGAATTTCATCCAGATCGGAAATTCCGAGAACGTAAGGTCTCCTTGTTAGAAGCAATTGTGCGTTACATACCAGTCGTATCACAAATCTTCAATGAAGAAGCTTCCCGTATTATTTACAATTATTCAAATTACAAGGCACTCCTAGACATTAGTCAGATAAAAGATGAAATTAACTACATTTATGATACAGTAAACTCTCATTAATTCGGACCCTATTAAATCGGACTTCGCTTAATCCGGACTTCCATTTAAAAGAAAGGCAAGTTAGCACAGTAATGTACTTTTGTAGGTCATATTTTCGTTTTTTAAATGTATGTTTGTACTTTTTTCTTATGAAATTTTGTATTCCCTTCTTTTGAATTCAACATGAAATGTTCACTGTGTACAATAGATTGTGTGCCTTGGCTCACGTGATTGGTTATTTTGTTTAATCCGTACATTTATTAATTCGGACACACTGGATCCGCTGTAAGGCCGGATTACGAAAGGTTCTAATGCATTGCATTAACAAATATTTATATTATTTATCAGTCAAACTGTCTTTTACTTTTTGGTCATGAAAAGTTATGTGCGTATTAATTAAGTTATGAAAATATCATTCATATCTTCTAAACTTAAACTTTTCTTAATAATATGAAAAAAAAAGTTTTTTACTTAAATTAATTGTACGAGTCTAATTATTTACTTAAAAACATTTGAGTGTAAAGATGAATTAAATTTAATCATTATGTAAAAACACAAACATTAGAGAAAAATATTCAGAAAATTATTAAGAGTATTCATAAAATTACTATAAAAATATCGTACAAATCGGAATCATTATTTTTTAACAGGTAAAAATCTTGAGTTTAAAAAGTTAAGAACAAACTAACGCTGATTTTTGAGCATTTAGATTTTTTTTCCCCGGTTCAAAGTTTCATTAATTTTCAAATTGGGTTTTATAATTAGTAGTTTTTTTTGTGACAATATAACTTTTATTCACTGTTATGCCGATAGATGTAACTAAGCATTTGGATTTCGAACGGGAAAGTTAAAAATGGGGAAATTTGTGAAACCATAGTACTTTGAACGACCGTAGTGTTTTTAGTTTCAATTTATGATTAGCTTAATTGCACTGCTGCGGAGCACAACTGTTCTCTATTTTTTCCAAGACAGTTTATAAACCGTTACCGAAACTTAAAACATATTTTAATTTATTATTAGTTTGAATTTTGCAAAAAGAAAGCTGGGGAACGTGGGGCTAAGTGAAATCGTTAAAATAACTTACTTTTTACAAAATGAACAAAGTGGAAATTTGTTCTGAAAATAACGGTAAATAAAGAAAGAACAATATATTTTACAACAAAACTTTTTTTAAAAAAATTATTTTTTATTTTTGGCAGTAAGCTTGTTCCTCCAAAAAAAAAAAAGAAAACTGAAACACTTTTTTTTTGCCATGGGACAGAATGAAAAATAAAGTATGTTCTTTCCGATCATTAGGTATATTTTGGATCAAATAGATAAGTAAATGAAAGAATTAATGAATGAATAAAAAGGAAATGGAAGAATAAATGAAAACTAATTAAGTGAATGAATGGATAAATAAGGAAATTATTGACCGAAGGAATGTAAATGAAACAATTCATAAATGAATACGTAATGATTTGAAAAAAGACTGAATAAGTAAATGAAATGAACTATTTCACTTTGCCTAGGTGCGAAAAGCAGGGTAAATATTTCACCATTTCACTTCTCCCCACTATTTTACATTGTCTTATATTCCCCCACATAAACTATATTGTATGGTAAACCCAAATCTAAGATCATTATTTCCAGCACGACCATTTTAAAGATTTTTCAAACCTTTTACTATTCTCATAGGAACTTAATATATCACGGTTAACTGCGAATAAATCCCGACGACGGCGACCTCTCTCGGAGAGGGCAAATCCATTTCGTTCTCGCCATTTGTCTTCTTCATCTATAGATTAACAGCAGAAAAGACGTGTTCTGTGAGGTTAAAAATATGTAACTGAAATAACACTGCTGGCGTCATAGCACTGGGAGATTTTTTTCATTGAAGTAATCGAAATGTAATGCAAATAATTTCCTGGTTTTGGGAAGCTTTCTTCGACGTAAATGGTGTAATGTTGAGATTGAGATTTTAGAATATCACAAAGTTTCACCAATGTGTCAGTGAATAAATGCGAATTCATCATTTTGAAACTAGTGCATTTTTAACAAGAGCACGACAATTTTTTGATCCAAATCACATTTAACTCATCGAACAACAATTAAGAAGGGGGTGACCACCTAGGAGGGTGGGCGCCATGGATCAGACTGCGCTATTGAACTTTTTAGGGAGTGTGTTTTGAGAGGCATTTTTCACTTGGGGGGGGGGGGGGTGCGCCCTTGCTCTTAGGGTGGGTGAGCACCCCTGCATTAAGTGTGCGCAACAGGAACATTATCATGCATGCAGCTTTTTGTCCTGAAAAAATGCTGTACTGGGGATCGTGGGACGGAATTAATATTCAATGGTAAGTTGTCCTTATGAAATTAAGTGTTGACTAGCTTTGGTAAGATTTTGTTAAATAACGTCCCTCTTATAAGAGTCTTGGGACAAACATGCATTTCTTTTAAAAAGGTTCGGATGTAGAATGACATTCTGGAAAAATTTACTTAAACGAAAATTTTACTGCTTTTTTTTTGGAAAGCATGAGCATTTTTAAATACTGAAGTACCACACTAAGCCAAGGCTAAGGCAGAAACAGATGCAACATACCGACAGCCCGATTATGACATTCAGAGACTGCAGTTTCTTCCTTCTTATGGACTCTTCAGTCGAGAATAGACAATGGCTTAGCTGGAAGCAGACGCCATCTCATGGAAGCTGAGAGCGTCAATAAGCTAGTAGCTTTAAAAAATTAGTACACCAGCAAGAGTACGCAGCAATGGTGCGGATCAACTCGTCAACTGAAGGCAAAGCTCGGATATTCAGCAGTAAGTGACATCTGCTCCCGCTCCGTTATTGACTTCTCCAGACTGATGAGTCCTTAACAAAGTCAAAACAGCAGTGTCTGGATGTCATATCCGAACTGTTGGTACATTGCATAAGCATTTTTGTTTTATGTTACAGAAAAGAGATTGAAAATCTAACATTTGGAATTAATGACATGCCGTTCTGGGATATTATACAAGCCTGCTAGGGGCGAAATCTGCTATGGAAAAAAAAATCTGCATCAAAATTTGTATCTTGGCTGTTTTTTTTAAAGCCAAGTTTTTGTTTTATAGTTAGTTTTTATGTGGCGACGATGTTGCAAAGAGCATTAAAAGGTCTACTTAATGTGACAATTAAACCACGCCTTAGTTTGGTGATGAAACATGTTCTAGTAAGCATCAATAGAAAGTGGTACAGTGTGGCTGTAAGAATTTTAGGTTTGACCTTGAAAATGTTTGCTTCTTTTTGGGCAGTTCAATGAAAAATGGGCGGTTGTTAGAGGCACGGATTGCAGTCCAAATACTACTTTCTCAAAACTACTACGACAGTAACACTGCCGTGTGCAGGTAAAGGGCAGTAACTGCAAAATTTTTATTTTTCATTTTTTTTTGCATTTTTGTCTTCTATTGTATGGTATCTTTATTGTACAAGCTCGCTTATTTGGTTTCCGCTGAAAAAAGGCGCGAAAAAGGCGTCTTATTCCAGCATTTCCCTATTGTTGGTATTGAATCCAAAACACGTTTCTTTAAATATCTCGAAAACTCATTTCTGCAGATACTGCCGTTTACCTGCACACGGCAGAACACAACTCAACTCAGTGCCAATCCCAAAGGAAGAAGTAAACATTGTTAAAGTCTAGCCTCAATTTCTCAGAACCACTCTACGCATTGTTCCCTTCGATTGCCAGTTTTTGAGATACAAATTCAAAGTTTCAGCGAATGACGATAATTGATTTGTTGGTACTTTTCCGTTATGGGTACGTCACTTGGCTTGATGACTTGTTTACTTTCTACCTTGCCGGAAATAGAGAAATAGCGTTTGCGCTGCCACCGTTTTTGCTCTTGTTTTTGAAAAAATACATTTTAATGGAAATCTTGTAAGTTAAAGATTCGAGATATTTATTCGGCTATTTTAAATCGACTATTTCAAGTTTTTAAATTTCACGAGCAGAAGCGTTAAGAATAAAATTGAATTTGGGCACAGAGTAATTTGAAAAACAAAAATTATTTTTAAAAGGCCAAATTATTTTTAAAAGGTTAAAACCTATGTTTTCAATCATGCCCTTTCACAACCCAATGCTCTTGCAACCCAATTTCAAACAATAAAAAAAAAGTGAAAAATAATCACCAAAATTAAATTTGTGCCAAGTGACGTACCAAATAGGGAAAAGTAGCAATTTGTTTTGCTTAATGGCTTACCTGTTCAAAGATGATTTTGTGACTTTTCTTTTTACTTTCTCCAATATCTAATATATAGAAGAAAGTATTGGATTCGTGCAAATTTTCGAATTTCGAAGGACTCGAACGTTTTGAGGTGTGCTGAGTCCATTTCGACTATTTTTGGAAAATGTCTGTCTGTCTGTGTGTATGTGTGTGTATGTGTTACGTCTGTGTGTGACCAGTTTTTTGTGGCCGCTCTACAGCAAAAACTACCGCATGAAATCGAACGAAATTTGGTACACATATGTGCCCCTATGCGAACTTGTGCCCATTGGTTTTTGGCGCGAATTCCTCCAAGGGGGGTGGAGCAATGGGACGTTTTTTGAGTTACGCGTGCTTGCTATTCCTCAGGAAGTAACTGGCGGAATCAAACAAAATTTGGTCCATATGTTGCCATCAATAGGAACAGGTGCTGATTCAATTTTGGTGTCAATAACTCAAACAGGGGTTGAGCTACAGAGCGTTTTTTGTCGTCAATTGTGACTGCTGTATATCTCAAGAAATATTGAACGGAATGAAAGAAAAATTTATCGGCAAGTAGCCCTTAGCGGGTATAAGAGCTGATTTTATTTTGGTGTCAACAGCTAGAAAGAGAGTAGCGCAATCGCCCGTCCTTTTTTTTAATTGTGAGTGCCCTATCTCAAGAAGTAATACTACGTTCTGGTTGAAATCTGGAATATATGTTAATCCATATGTAAATAGGCTTTGGTTCAATTTTGACGCCAATCGCTCCAAGAGGTGTTGATTTTTTTCTTTCTTTTTTTTTTTTTTGCGAATAAAAATAGCTTTATTAATGCAACAATAAGAAAGATAAATCGTAATAGATTGTCGTCTGCGTATTTCTCGTGATTTTAATTGTATGGAAATGATCGGAAATATTATCTCAATGATTTAAAATTTTTAACTGGTGCCATCTTATGTTTGTTAACAAATAAAATATTTATAATTAATTCAAGCAAGGCTTTTAAAATAACTTTCAGTTTTCGCTCTTTGCTTTGCTTTTGCAATAATTCAGACATTGGGATGGTCGTCTAGTTTTTCCATGTGTAATTTTGTTTTTGTTGGGAATATTGCATATTGTCAAGCATGGGGAGGGATCAGAAAAAAAAGAAAAATATAGAAGAAAGTTTCGTGATGGCCACAACATACTAGTTTTTTAATTGCAGTAACTTAGAGGGGAAACCCTTTTTAGAGGGAACACTTCTACAAGTGCACATGAGCGGATAAAGCCCCGGAAATTAAGATAACACTACGATAAGTACGATAATTTAGGATACTCATTAATATACCATTGGGTATCTTAATGGGGGTTAGACAAAATGTCTAAACAATCACCTTACCCCTTTTTATTCTTCAAGTAACGATTAGGGCTCTGGGATGAAAGAGCGCGATTATTCACCTCTGGGCTTAACACTTTACTTTGCATAACCGTTCTGTAATTTAATGAGTTTTTTTTCATTACATTAGTGCTTAATTAATCATCATTACTCATAATCAGCACACATTTTACAGTACTTTTTTGTAAGATCGATCTTTCTAATGCTATAACTAAAATGAGATGAATTCGTCACTCTTGCAGGGAATGGGGTCGTTTCCAAAATTTTAAAAGTCTTTTTTTTTCTGAAAGAGCATGCTTAAAAACATAGGATCTGACGATTTTTTAAATAATTTGTTTAAGTTTAATATCTTTAAAAAATTACTTAAATCGTCGCGCTTTCATTGTTTACACTTCTGCCGATGACATCACAAATGATGAAATGCCATTCGGTGTTGCTATTCACAGAACAAAATATTTAACTCGAATCTTTACTCACTTGTATTGGCAACGATAGGGTTGATAGCAAGTGTAGAGGGCAATTTTAATTCGCTTCTTGATTATCATAACGTGGACGCGTGGTAGAAAGATGCGCCAAAGAGCATCATTTGTGACGTCATCAAGACCAAGCCTTGTTTGAAAAATCAGACATTTTAAAAAAAATATTAAAAAATAACTGTTGGGAAAATAAAAGTATTTTCTGGGTCCATGTTATTTATTTAGTTATTTTATTTATTTATTTATTTGTTTTTTTTTTTTTTTTTTTTTTGCTTATTCTATCAATTTCAGTGACAAAAAGTACTACTTTTGACTAAAGGAAACAACCCCATTAAATTTACACACACAGCAGTGTGTCAGCCAAGTTCGTAAGGTGACGCATCTATACTTTTTAAGGTCGCAAAAGCAGTCAAAGCACATATAAAACGTATCGTAAGTAGCATTCGCAAAGGCATTTTTAAGTTATCACTGATTGCTTATTGTTCTCACTTGATGTTCTTCCGTCCTTTGATTTTTAACATAACATTACAATAACATATTAACGAGAAATTCCTCATCCATTATTTTTCGTTATTTTTCTGTTTTGTTAAAAGTTTACAAAATCTCCGGGAAAATTGGAATGCATAAAAGGCACAAAACTCTTAATACGTATGTTACATTACTAGTACGAGGTACAGTTTTCTATAAGACAGTACACTGGTCTTTAAATTCAAAAAGGTGAACAGAACATAGTAAAGAAATGACTTCTTTTTGAATTAAAAAAAAAATTCGGGCTTCGACGGGAAAAAAAAAGAGGATGGATTGCGTTCCTTTCACAGTTCCTTTAAAAACTTATTCCTTGCTTTCCCTCAACTTTATCAGAAATATTTAAAGAAAAAAACTGGTCAATTTGTTGTCTGCTCTGTATGCAAGGCTCCTAGCAATTCCTCAACCATGGGCTTTAATAGGGGCCAGCGCTATAACTAGGTTACGACACAAATTGAGAAAGATGTGCGTAAATTGACAGAAAATTCGCTGTTTGGGATAATAAAGCGCCTGTAATTTCGAAACTAGTGTTTACTTCCTTTTAGTTTTTTTTTTTCAAAATATATATTACCATTTTATTCAACTGCATGTTGACTTCAGGTTGACTTCAGGAAAAAGTTGATCTCGCATTATGGTTCTCTTTTCCATATCAAAATGTTAAGTTAATTTATTAATTTTTCTCGTTTTATTTGCATTTATACCATTGTTGGATGTTATTTCACAAGTCTTTCCAACTCGTTTAATTTCACAAGAGAGAGAGAGAGAGGGAAAGAAAAAAATAATTTTCAAAATCAACTAAAAATGATGCAATCTTAGAAATTTGTCTAAAACCTGAAATATATCTTTTATATGATGAATTTCAATCTGAAAGTTTGCATCATTTTGTTATTGAAAAGACTAACGAAAACTGAAACAATAATAAAATCCAAACTTTGAAGGCAAATGAGTTTTGTGGGGAACTCATTGAATATTTCTTCTTTAGTACATATTCTCTGATGATAATTTTTATACGATTTCATTCATTATTACTTCGTTTTCAGCAACAATTCTGCGCAATCGTCCTTAATGAAGCATATTCAAATGGAACTTTTTCTAAGAAAGCCGACATCTGAACGGCATTGCATGAAACAGACATGCAATTAGAACTACCAATTCATTAACATAATTAGGAGCAATTTTTTTGAATCGCAAATCGACTCAGTTCTAAGAAAACTTTGATACAGTGATAAAACCATTCATTTAGAAAAACTCAGGTTCGAAAATCTTATTTCTGCGAATGATTCGTTTAGAGAAGCGAATCTAAATTTAAAATGTAGTTTCCTGATTTTTCAGATATTCGTAGGGCATTGACCAGAAGAGATCTCCGAAACAAGTGTTGGTGGTCGGTCAGAAGAACGATCGGAAAAAGGTTCGATTCTTAAAAAACAAATGTTTTTGTTGCAGATATAGGATCGATTCCTCTTTAAGATCTTTTGCGTGACGTCACTGGTTCATTGTCATTCAGAATAATGAGTCACATGACAACCATGCCGAAATGTCTAAGAAAGCTAAGATAATTGAACTCAGATTCATTGGTTGTTGTCATCATAAAAACAATTTGATAGTTCTTAGCATTCCTCCTTAAATAGGACTTTCATTGACCTTTATGTTTTTTAATTTAATGCTGTAAATCTCTAAGAAAGCTAAAATAATTAAATTCAGATTCATTGGTTATTGTCGTCATTTAAAATGATAGTTCTTAGTATTCCTCCTTGAACGTGACTTTCATTGACCTTTACGTTAGTTTAATTTAATGCTGAAAATCTCTAAGAAAGCTAAAATAACAAAACTCAGATTCACTGGCTGTCTCGTCATTAAAGTGAACGTGACTTTCATTGACCTTTACTTTTGTTTCACTTATTCCTTGAACTTGTAAATTATATTGGTCAATTAATGTGAACTTGTGGGTTAGTTTTCAGGGAAAACTTTGACGAAAACTGTAAAATGTTCAAAATAAGACGAAAATAAAAGGTGTTTGAGAGAGAAAAGAGTTCACTATATAATGTATTCCTTTGGTTAGGGTGGCTTGAACCGACATTACGTTGGGCTCAGTCAATACTGTTCCGCTATTTTCTCGGGTACAAATAATACAAGATTGGCTAAAATTTTAATATATTCTTCAATTTTGAATTTTTTAAAAAGGTATTAGCTTGCTACACCCCGCCCCTCAAAAAAGAATTAAAAAAAAAAGAATAAGAGCTGATGTGGGCATCACATGACTTCTTTTTACGCCAATATAATGATAATTGTACCTTGGAGTAAGCAAAGAAACACTTATTTTTACCCCAAATTTTTTGCGAACTGAAGCAAAAAAAAAAGCGTTTTATACAGATACTTTTTCCCAATATAGGACATTTTAATGTGATTCAATGGTTAACTTTCTAAATATCGCCAATAGTAGCCAAAATGAAGCCACATTTAAAATTAAAAAAAAAAAACAACCAAATTTGTCGCCAATTTGGCGACCAAAAGCTTGGCGATATATCACCAAGTGCGTGCCAAATTATAACACCACTTGAGTTTGCATTGAAATTAACAATGATTTCCCTCCAAAATGTGTAAAAGACTCCCTTTGAAACATCCGAAAGCAACCAAAAGAGGAGGTGCACAAATAGACCCCACTAGGAGTCTACGTACCAAATTTCAACTTTCTAAGGCATACCGTGTTTGAGTTATACGAGATACATACGCAACATACATAAGTACATACGGACGTCACGAGAAAACTCATTGGAATTAATTCGGGGATCGTCAAAATTGATATTTTGGGTGTCTATACGTTCTTAGGCATGTATTCTCGTGAGGTCGGGTTGAAAAAAGAACTCAATATTCATTCAGGGGCGAGTAAAATGGAAATTAAAGGCGATTTTTGGGTGGAATTCTTTTCGATGATACAATATTTCATTCACTTCGTAAAAGGAAGTAAAAAGAATACATATAGTGTTATGATCACTTATCATTCTCTGTTCTAATAGTAAAAAGTTAAAATGACAGAATTGGATTTTGTGCAACAATTTTTCTTCAGTTTCATTCGGCAGCATTAGAGAAAAACTTAAAAACAAGCTTATGGATGAGTTAATGTCTTTACTTGTCGAATTTTGGTGTAAAAAAGCACGATATTGCCAAATCATGCTAACTAATAAAAACGCAACCATGTTAAAATCTTAACTTTTGTTCTTGATCGTTAATCTCTCAAAAACAGCGTGACGATTGCTATTCGCAACTCCAGAGCTTCAATACGCTACCTTGCGGTGATTAACAATACTAAAGAAAAAGGTAAAATATTCCATTCCACGTGTTTTCTTTGGGGTAAATTACAGGCTTCAGACAGTTTGTGGTATAATGTAATTTCAGAAGAATAGAAAAGAAAGCTTCCCACAAACACGATGAAAAATTACTGTCATTCACTAAGCGTCAAAGCAAGTTATAAGTTACGGCATTTGTTTGTTTTACCTTTTTCATGCGCCATTAGACAGTAGCTGCAGCTCCCCCTATAGTTTATTGGAGTTGCGAATAAATCGGGATCATATACTGTTAAATATAGCATACTTATTCAAACAGTTTATTTATCCGCATTTAAAATTTTGAAAGATAAAAAACAGACATTGTAAATTTGTACGAAGTATGTTTTCGATTCGAATTTAATGCAGAGAGCTAGAGGCTATAGGGGAGAGTGTTGTACTTTGGGACATTTTTCATATTTTATTTTTTAACGTCAATTATTGGGGTCAAATTTAAAATTATGAAACTCCCATTAAAATACCCCAACATATTTCTATGCAATATAATTTTTAAATTTCTGACAGTTTGAAAAAAAAATCATTGCCAGCCATTTAAAGAAAAAGTTACAAGCTGTCCCAAGGTACAACATCCTATTGTAGCTTAGGACACATCCTGTTTTACCATAGGAAAGTTTTCATGATTCAGGAAACAGCCATTATACTTAAACTAACTTTGCGCCAAAAACAAATTTTTTTTTTCGTGTTAGTGAATTAAATCATGAATAATGAATTATGAATTATGAACAATGAATTACGAACAATGAATTATGAATAGTGAATTATGAATAACGATCTATGAATAATGAACTATGAATAGTGAAGTATGAATAGTGAAGTATGAATAGTAAATTATGAATAAGGAATTATGAATACTGAATTGTGAATTATGAATAGTGAATTATGAATAGTGAATTATGAATAGTAATTTATGAATATTGAATTATGAATAGTGAGTTATGAATAGTGAATTATGAATAAATAATTATAAATAAATAATTATGAATACCGAATTATGAATAAGGAATTATGGATTGTGAATTATGAATTGTAAATTATGGATTGTGAATTATGGATTGTGAATTACGACTTATGAATTGTGAATTGTGAGTTATGAATTGTGAGTTATGAATTGTGAGTTATGAATTGTGAGTTATGAATTGTGAATGCTGATTTATGAATAGTGTATTATGGATAGTGAATTATGGATAGTGAATTATGAATAGTAAATAATGAATAAGGAATTTTGAATAATAATGAATTTTGAATAATAATGAATTTCGAATAATGAATAATAAATAACGAATTATGAAAATAATGAACAATGAACAATAAATAATGAACAATGAACTACGAATAAAGAACAATGAACTATATGAATAATGAACAATGAATTACGAACAAGGAGTTATGAATAGTGAGCTATGAATAATGAATTATGAATAATGAATTATGAATAATGAATTATGAATAATGAATTATGAATAATGAATTATGAATAATGAATTATGAATAATGAATTATGAATAATGAATTATGAATAATGAATTATGAATTGTGATTTATGAATAATGAAGCATGAATAGTGAGTTACGAATAAGGAATTATGAATACTGAATAGTGAATTGTGAATTATGATTAGTGAATTATGAATACTGAATAGTGAGTTATAAATTGTGATTTATGAATAGTGAATTATAAATAAATAATTAAAAATAAAGAATTATGAATAAGGAAATATGAATAATGAATTATGGATTGTGAATTATGAATTGTAAATTATGGATTGTGAATAATGACTTGTGAATTACGACTTGTGAATTATGTCTTGTGAATTACGACTTTTAAATTACGACTTGTGAATTATGTATAGTGAATAATGAATTTTGAATAATAATGAATTTTGAATTATGAATAGTGAATTATGAATAATGAATAACGAATTATGAATTATGAAAGATGAACTATGAATAATGAACAATAAATTATGATCAATGAATTGTGAATTATGAATAATGAATTAAGAATACTGATTTATGAATACTGATTTATGAATAGTGAATTATGGATACTGATTTATGAATAGTGAATTATGGATAGTGAATTACGAATAGTGAATTACGAATAATGAATTATGAATAGTGAATAATGAAAAAGGAATTTTGAATAATAATGAATTTTGAGTACTGAATAGTGAATTATGAATAACGAATTATGAATTGCGAACAATGAACTATGAACAATGAATTATGATTAATGAATAATGAATAGTGAATAATGAATAGTGAATTATGAATAACGAATTATGAATTATGAATAAAGAATTATGAATAACGAATTATGAATTATGAACAATGAACTATGAATAATGAACAATGAATTATGATTAATGAATAATGAATAATTAATTATGAATAGGGAATTACGAATGAGGAATTATGAATAGTGATTTTTGAACTGTGAATAATGAATATCGAATTATGAATTATGAACAATGAATAATGAACAATGAACAATGAATTATGAATTGTGAATAATTAATTATGAATTGTGAATTACGAATAAGGGACTATGAGTAGTGAATTATGAATAAGGAATTATAAATAGTGAATTATGAATAGTGAATAGTGAATCATAAATAGTGAATAGTGAATCATAAATAGTGAATAATGAATTATGAATAGTGAATTATGAATAAATAATTATGAATGAAGAATTATGAATAAGGAATTTTGAATAATGAATTATGGATTGTGAATTATGAATTGTAAATTATGGGTTGTGTATTACGACTTGCGAATCACGAGTTGTGAATTACGACTTGTGAATCATGACTTGTGAATTATGACTCGTGAATTATGAACTGTGAATTATGAATTGTGAATTATAAGTAATGAAATATGAATACTGATTTATGATTAGTGAATTACGAAAAGTAATTTACGAATAGTGAATTACAAATAGTGAATTAATAGTGAATTGCGAATAGTGAATTATGAATAAGAAATTTTGAATAATGAATTTTGAATAAGAAATTTTGAATAATGAATTTTGAATAATGAATAGTGAATTATGAATAATGAATAACGAATAATGAACAATGAACTATGAATAATGCACAATGAACTAATGAACAATGAACTAGGAATAATGATTAATAAATAATGAATAATTATGAATAGTGAATTACGAATAGGGAATTATGAATAGTGAATTATGAATAAGGAATTATAAATAGTGAATTATGAATAAGGAATTATGAATACGGAATTATAAACAATGAATTATGAATACTGATTTATGAATAGTGATTTATGAATAGTGAATTATGAATAAATAATTATGAATAAAGAATTATGAACAAGGAATTATGAATTGTAAATTATGGATTGCGAATTACGACTTGTGAATTATGTCTTGTGAATTACGACTTGTAAATTACGACTTGTAAATTACGACTTGTAAATTACGACTCGTAAATTACGACTTGTAAATTACGACTCGTAAATTACGACTCGTAAATTACGACTCGTAAATTACGACTCGTAAATTACGACTCGTAAATTACGACTCGTAAATTACGACTCGTGAATTACGACTCGTGAATTACGACTTGTGAATTACGACTTGTGAATTACAACTTGTGAATTACGACTTGTGAATTACGACTTGTGAATTACGACTTGTGAATTACGAATTTTGAGTTATTAATAAGGAATTATGAATACTTATTTATGGATAGTGAATTACGAATAGTAAATTATGTATAGTGAATAAAAAATTCTTATTTATGGATAATGAATTACGAATAGTGAATTATGTATAATGAATAATGAATTTTGAATAATAATGAATTTTGAATACTGAATAGTGAATTATGATTAACGAATTATGAATTATAAACAATGAACTTTGAATAATGAACAATGCATTATGATTAATGAATAATGAATAGTGAATTATGAATAATGAATAGTGAATTATGAATAACGAATTATGAATAATGAACTATGAATAATGAACAATGAAATATGATTAATGAATAATGAATAATTATGAATAGTGAATTACGAAGGAAGAATTATGAATAGTGATTTTTGAATTGTGAATAATGAATATCGAATTATGAACAATGAATAATGAACAATGAACTATGAACAATGAACAATGAACTATGAACAATGAACAATGAACTATGAAGAATGAACAATGAATTATGAATAATGAATAATTAATTATGAATTGTGAATTACGAATAAGGGACTATGAATAGTGAATTTTGAATACGGAATTATGAATAGTGAATTATGAATAAGGAATTATGAATAAGGAATTATGAATAGTGAATGATGAATAAGGAGTTATAAATAGTGAATAATTAATAGTGAATTGTGAATTATGAATAATGAATTATGAATAATGAATTATGAATACTGATTTATGAATAGTGAAGTATGAATAGTGAAGTATGAATAGTGAAGTATGAATAGTGAAGTATGAATAGTGAAGTATGAATAGTGAATTATGAATAAGGAATTATGAATACTGAATAGTAAATTATGAATTTTGAATTATGAATAAATAATTATGAATAAAGAATAATGAATAAGGACGAATTATGAATAATGAATTATGGATCGTGAATTATGAATTGTAAATTATGGATTGTGAATAATGACTTGTGAATTAAGACTTGTGAATTATGAATCGTGAATTATGAATCGTGAATTATGAATTGTGAATTATGAATAATGAATTATGAATACTGATTTATGAATAGTGATTTATGAATAGTGATTTATGAATAGTGAAGTATGAATAGTGAAGTATGAATAGTGAAGTATGAATAGTGAAGTATGAATACTGAATAGTGAATTATGAATTTTGAATTATGAATAAGGAATTATGAATACTGAATCGTGAATTTTGAATTTTGAATTATGAATAAATAATTATGAATAAGGACGAGTTATGAATAATGAATTATGGATCGTGAATTATGAATTGTAAATTATGAATAGTGAATTATGTATAGTGAATAAAAATACTTATTTATGGATAATGAATTACGAATAGTGAATTATGTATAATGAATAATGAATTTTGAATAATAATGAATTTTGAATACTGAATAGTGAATTATGATTAACGAATTATGAATTATGAATTATAAACAATGAACTTTGAATAATGAACAATGCATTATGATTAATGAATAATGAATAGTGAATAATGAATAATTAATAGTGAATTATGAATAATGAATAGTGAATTATGAATAACGAATTATGAATAATGAACTATGAATAATGAACAATGAAATGTGATTAATGAATAATGAATAACTATGAATAGTGAATTACGAAGGAAGAATTATGAATAGTGATTTTTGAATTGTGAATAATGAATATCGAATTATGATTTATGAACAATGAATAATGAAAAATGAACTATGAACAATAAACTATGAACAATGAACTATGAAGAATGAACAATGAATTATGAATAATGAATAATTAATTATGAATTGTGAATTACGAATAAGGGACTATGAATAGTGAATTTTGAATACGGAATTATGAATAGTGAATTATGAATAAGGAATTATAAATAGTGAATTATGAATTGTGAATTATGAATAAGGAGTTATAAATAGTGAATAATGAATAGTGAATAATGAATAGTGAATTATGAATTGTGAATAATGAATTATGAATACTGATTTATGAATAGTGAAGTATGAATAGTGAAGTATGAATAGTGAAGTATGAATAGTGAATTATGAATTTTGAATTATGAATACTGAATAGTGAATTATGAATTTTTAATTATGAATAAATAATTATGAATAAAGAATAATGAATAAGGACGAATTATGAATAATGAATTATGGATCGTGAATTATGAATTGTAAATTATGGATTGTGAATAATGACTTGTGAATTACGACTTGTGAATTATGAATTGTGAATTGTGAATTATGAATCGTGAATTGTGAATTGTGAATTATGAATCGTGAATCGTGAATTTTGAATTGTGAATTATGAATAATGAATTATGAATAATGAATTATGAATAGTGAAGTATGAATAGTGAAGTATGAATAGTGAAGTATGAATAGTGAAGTATGAATAGTGAAGTATGAATAAGGAATTATGAATACTGAATAGTGAATTATGAATTTTGAATTATGAATAAGGAATTATGAATACTGAATAGTGAATTATGAATTTTGAATTATGAATAAATAATTAAGAATAAGGACGAGTTATGAATAATGAATTATGGATCGTGAATTATGAATTGTAAATTATGGATTGTGAATAATGACTTGTGAATTACGACTTGTGAATTATGAATTGTGAATTATGAATTGTGAATGTTGAATAATGAATTATGAATACTTATTTATGAATAGTGAATTGTGGATAGTGAATTACAAATAGTGAATTATGCATAGTGAATAATGAATAATAAATTTTGAATAATAATGAATTTTGAATTATGACTAGTGAATTATGAATAATGAATAACGAATTATGAGTTATGAACGATGAACTATGAATAATGAACAATGAATTATGATTAACCCTTTCAGGGGCGGTGGTTGCGCTGTGAAACCACTAATTTATGAATTTTTTTTCTCTCCTTTTTCCGAATTTTTTGAATCAAAATTGCTTGAGTCCTCTTCTTTGAAGTTCAATGAACAACATTAGATGGCAGAATAACAAAAAAAAAATTTTTCGTAGGCTCAATTTCTTGTTCAAATCATCAATTTTTTAATTTTTCATTTACCCCAAAAATTGGATTTTTTTTCAGATTTTAAAATTTTTAATTAGCGCTGAAAGAGTGAATCATTTTTCTTCTTTTTTCCTGAGGTAGTCAATCATATTGTTGGAAAAGATTCAAATTCATTTTTACATGCATAAACATGTTTTTGTCCTTCCCCAGGTGGGGTGTGTGAATAAATGGGGACACCACCCCCAGTGAAAAAAATTCAGAAAAAAAATTTTTTTTACTGAAAAAATCTATGTCTAGATGATCAAATAAACCCATTTGTGGTATTTTTTCTTAAGATTTCTCAAAAATTAATGACGCGCCCCTGAAAGGGTTAATGAATTGCGAATTATGAATTATGAATTATGATTGATTATTACTGATTTATGAATAGTTAATTATGGATAGTGAATTACGAATAGTGAATTATGAATAGTGAATTATGAATTTTGAATAATAATGAATTTTGAATAATGAATTTTGAATAATGAATAGTGAATAGTGAATTATGAATAACGAATTATGAATTATGAACAATGAACTATGAATACTGAATAATTAATTATGAATAGTGAATTACTAATAAGGAACTATGAATAATGAATTATGAATTATGAATAAGGAATTATGAATAAGGAATTATGAATAAGGAATTATGAATAGCGAATTATGAATAGCGAATTATGAATAGCGAATTATGAATAGCGAAATATGAATAGCGAATTATGATTAAGGAATTATGATTAAGGAATTATGATTAAGGAATTATGAATAATGAGTTATGAATAATGAAAGCGAACTATGAACAACGAATTATGAATAATGAGTTATGAATAATGAAAGCGAACTATGAACAACGAATTATGAATTATGAATAGTGAATATTAGATCAGTGTTCTATGTTCCCAAACATATTATAATTATTAAGAACCATGCATATGTTGTATCTTGGAACGTGTCCTAAGGTACAATATTTATAGCTGTCCCAAGGTACAATCACCACGTCGTTTAAGAAAAACCAAAATGTTGGTCAATGTAGATGCACATCATTATTTTCTCATATCCAAAATATTTAAAGTACTACTCTTTTATAACAAAATAAAATTCAGTTGATTAGTTTTACAAATACAAAGACCGAAAATGAAACAAAAATGAAGAAAATAGTTACTCTGCAGTCATGAAATTTTCTTTCCCTCACAAAATCGTCAATTTTACTCATTTGATACTGATTTTTACTATGGCACCATATAGTGGTGAAAGTTACTGTTAGAGATTACAAAAACATGGCTGCTAAAAATATATTGTTAGGAACTAGCAGTGTCCCAAGGTACAAACGTCCCAAGATACAATACTCTCCCTTGCATTAAAAGTCATACATACTTTTTAAAAAATTGAAAGGACACTATATTTTAAATTTTTTTCTCAAAAAGTGTTTTTTTTTTTAATACTATTTAAGAAATAGATCAAATTAATCTCATTTTAGAATGTCTCTAAAATGAGCTATTATCTTAGTAGCACCCATAGAACTGGAGTTATAACTCAACTGTTATTTCTAATCATTAAGTATTAAAAGCTAACTTTTTCGAAGATTGAGGGTACAAGGAGAAGGGGGAAGACCAGCAACAAGGTGGCTGGATAGTGTTGAGAAGGACCCCGAAATTTCGGGAGTGACCAGGTGGAGAAGCCTGGCAATGTGTCGTACCGCCTGGAGGAAGCAGACGGAGAAAGCCTTGGCCTACACCAGGCTGTTGTGCTGATGAAGAAGAAGTCTTTCAAGCGTAAAAATTCTGAAACTATGTACAAGCACGTCCCGATAGGAGGTCACAGGAGATCACTGTGACCTTCTAAAGATTTAACATATTCGACAAATCTTGTTCAACGATCCGGCAGATTTGGGAGCAAAATTGCTGCTTTTAAACATTCGAATGTCCATCTTTATTAACTGTTGTGCTTGCACTTTTTTTTATCATTCGGCAAAGTTTTGTCTTCTATTAGGCAAATTAAGAATATACACCCTCCCTAAATTTTTGGTTCAAGGCACCCCTGCGTTTGTAGATGAGAAGTTTATATAAGAGAAAGAAGAAAAAAAACTTACGTGCGTGTATTCATGTGAGCGCGTTAGAAGTTACAGTTCTAATTACTTATTTTCTATTTTGTGAAATTTTGGTATTAACTTTATTTATACGCAACAATCTTGACGGATTTAAGCATAGTGTCGGTACTAAAAAACAGGAGCACAATCTTTACCATAGGCTACTGTGGTGACCGTCATAGAGTTGAAGAGGCAATGGTACTGGATAGCACAAATATGATAGAAACACTTAATTTACTTTATTAGAATATACACGTATTTACAGTATTAAACAAGGCGCTGCTCTGCGTTCCGGAAACACAACATAGAAGTTAAAGTACACAGAGAAGGTGCGACACCAGCGCCGCCGAATAGAGAAGAGGAGAGTCCTCACAGCTACCATTATGAGAATAGCATGATAAATTTCAACGAGTAATTTTAGAAATAAAAGTAAAATAAAGGATTTTTAGTACGTATTACTTGAAAAGTACATATTACATAATTTAACTGTGACTAAGAAATAAACTATTCACTAAATTAGTAGATTTTTTTCCCTTCGTAAAGTTTTGAATTACCTCTGCTTTGCGGTGCTGCGATGTGATACAAGAAAAGCAGTTTAAAGAGTTTCGGGTTTTGACGAAAAATGTCCGATACCCGACTCTTGGAATTTTCAACCTTCAACTCCCGACTCCGACTCCTTTTACACAAAATCAATCCGATTCCGCAGCCCTGCTTACAGCTAAGTTCTTGCTATCATAATTTAAGCTATATATGTGAACATCCTTTTTTTAAAAGCTACAAATCCGATCCGAATAATCCGCAGTTTCAAAAAAATAAATGCCGGATAAACAAAATTCTTCTGTATCTCCAATGACACGACGGCGACGGTTTGGGAAAACTTGCAGAAAAGCAAGACCACCACCGCGTTGTCTTGGTATGGATATTTCACTT
Source organism: Uloborus diversus (assembly GCF_026930045.1). NCBI lineage: Eukaryota > Metazoa > Arthropoda > Arachnida > Araneae > Uloboridae > Uloborus > Uloborus diversus. Next base: position 9,342,635 of record NC_072737.1, read on the forward strand.
CTGCTGTATTTAAGCATCAATTTTTCTATAATTTTTATGTATCTTCATATATATAATAGCCAATGATCGAATAACGCTGACGTCATCAACAATGAAACTCACGCCACGGCATGGTAAAATGTTTTGGTAATGTTTAAAATGCAGGGAATGGCTTCATTGTGACAAGGCTGAACTGGATCCGGTCACTTAACTGTTTTACTGACTGTGTCGTTTTAGGGGAATGAAGAAACGAAAAAACGATCAACAATGAGCGCTACCTACTGGAGTTAAGGGTTAATCCACTGGAGTTAGGGTTACAATGTCAACTATCAAAATATCACCAAACAGGCAATGGCTTCGTTCAAATGTAGAAGCAAATTTCACCCGTCATACGTTGACGCGCGATTTTCTAGTTAAAATATACTAACTAGTGTGCTTTGGTGCTAAAAACTACTTCACAAAAAATATGGTTATCGTTTTTCCAACCCGTTAAATAAATTCTTACTTCAAGGTGGCATGGGTGAAACTGGAATATTGCGAAAATTGAGGAGGGAGGGGGGACAAAATAATGTCCTTGTGACAAAGGGAGAAAATTGTATATAAAAGAGCCACAACAGCATGTCCCTAAATGAAAATAAATCCTGCGAGTAAATTTGATTGAAAACGCTCTAAATTACAGTTCTCTTTATGGTAATTTTAAAATCTTCTAACGGTATTAACAGACTTCTTCTCACTTCAGTATTAGATGATGATGAACAAATCAATATACCACACACATGAAAACTATCCGTCAACAGTTGAACTATGCGTCACCAGAATCGAAATTTTAGGCACGCTCCACATAAATGACTACTTTTGCGTCATCACACAGCAGACATAAAAGGAAGCTGCTAAACCTTCTCCTGCTCTCTGATCACGTGATCCTTATTAAAATTAACCAGACAAATCCCACTTGAGCACATTAACATGCTCAAGCTCTACTTTCCAATCACGCGAGGAAATTAAACTGGTGCATTAACCCGGAAATAATATTCTCCCGTTTTCCAGATTTCTTCCTTTCGGGAGACGTAAGGAAAGAAATGTCTGCCAAGTGTCCGTGGGTCACAAGTCGGAACAGCGCCACTGACACAAAGATCCGGATATTTTGGCACCGTTTTCTCCAGTTTTCCCGGACGGCTCCCCAGGGAGTTCTTCGAAAGTCGATATCTGGGTTTATGAGATGAAGAACGATGGATTTCTTAGTGAATGATTGGTTCTTATGATCGTAACATTGAGTTTAATAGGCGAGCGTTTTTGATTTAAGAATCCATGGATTTGATAACCATGCAATGTTTTTGAAGTTTATTGCGCATATTTCGCTGAGGACGGATCAGAATGATTGTTGCTGATTATTGTTTTTAATGTATTATATTTTGCTTAACGATTTCTGACTTCAATCTTGCTCTGAAAGTAAAACAATTTTTAAAAAATGTGTAGATTTTTTTTCTTTCATGTATAGTACAGTTTATGGCTTTTTCAGAGAGTTAAAGTAGAACTATAATGACGTGGATAGGTAAAGCGCAGTATTTGCTCATTTTTCAAGCATTTTTGTAATCTATTGTATTTAAGTTTTCCTGTACAAGCTTGAGTAGATGGTTTCCACTGAAAATAAAGCACGAAAAAAGCGTTCAACTCCAACACTTCCATATTATTTAATATTCCCCCCCCCCCTTACGTACAGAATCAATTGCCATTACGAATACAATTTTGCACAACGATGGCATTAAGAACACGTTTTCCTCTATTTTTTTCAACACGCTTTTATTAGCTTCACCTGTATGTATGTATGTATGTATGTATCTTGTAACGGAATCTTGCAGCTCAAATTTCTCCCACTTCCTGGGATCAGATTCTTTTGAAATTTGGCACGCGACCTCAGACCCGATGACAATGCAATATTCTATAATCAAATTAATTAATTAAATCTTTTAATTGTTAGTTTCCTCCAATTTTAATCAATATTTTGGCATAAATCCAACAATGTGAAAAAGGAAAATTAAAAAAAAAATACAATAAAAAATGCTCGCAAAAATTATTTAAAAATATCTACAAAACCCCTAAATTTTTCTGCATCAGACAAAATTTGTTCCAATGTTCCAAGGTAATTAGAACATGAAATATAATTGTTTTTAACCAATTTCATGCCAAAATTTAGGTGAGCCTTCAATTTGAAATTCATTGCTGATCAGACCATTGTTGAACAAAACTTTTATTAAAATGCATCTCAAATTTTCAAAGTAATATAAATATGATTTCCGCAAACATACATCGATGACTCACTGTAGCTTCTTATCGGGGTGCCCTTGTCTTAACTTTAAGATTTTACCTCGCACTCGTTTTATAAATAATTTCGTCAATTAAGTCCCAAACTGATTCAAATTCTCATATACCGCACAAAAAACAAACAAACTTTGCCTGATAATTTTCCAACATGACTAAAAAACAGAAAAATAAAATAATAGTTTAAAAAACTAAAAAAAAAACTCGCTTTCGTAGCAAAATAACCTAAAAAGTGAAAAATAATCTTTGGATGATAGTAGTTGACCAATCACTTAATTTTAATGTAATACAAAAAAGCGTGGGGGGCTTCTTATCAGTTGTCTTGAATTTCTTCCATTTGTTGTCCAAGCAAAAATGTAAATAGACAGCACCCCACGCTTTTTTGTATTCCATTAAAATTAAGTGATTGGTCAACTACTATCATCCAAAGATTATTTTTCACTTTTTAGTTCATTTTGCTACAAAAGCGTGTTTTTTTAGTTTTTTAAACTATTATTTTATTTCTTTAAGAAATGAATGTTTCATGTCGGTATACCTTTTTGGATAGTTTCACATAGAAAACCAATTTTTCCGTTGTTTTCAAATCAGGACAGCGTAAGAGATCAGGGAGCTTACTAGTGTCGTGTCAATCATACTAGCCAATAGAAAATAACGTTTCAAAAAAAAAAAAAAAAACATACAGTGTAATGACACTATTTATCTACGGTGATAGTGTGTTTTCTCTCGTGCTACTAAATTTTAATTACATTTATTTTCATATTTTAGAATATTTATAAGTAAAATCTGTGTACTATATACGTATTGTTCGAACAATATTCGATTTAGAGATGACATTTTTTTTTATCGTTCGAAATGTATTTTGAGAATTTAACTATAGAACTGAATTTAGATTAAAAAATTCAATATTCCACGGAAAAAAAATTGTTTTTACAACGTACATTTTGCGTTGAATATTACAAAATATGCATTGTTTTGCTTCAAAAATGAAAGTCAGTTACCCGTGGAATTGCCCATAAACCTGTAAAACGAAAGGGCTGCAAGGTGGATTTTTTTTTTGCAAAGCGCACACCTCTCATAAAATGCAAAGAATGTCCAGAAAGGTCCTTTTTGTGTTGCGGAATGAAAAATTCATAACTCACGTTTACGGAAACGAAATTGTTAGCAGTTACGGTAGTTTTTTTTTTTTTTTTTTTTTTTGAATTGCAAAATACAAAAAAAAAAAAAAAAAGAAAAAGAGAAAAATGGGCGTTTTTAAAGGTAAACCGGCGTGTATTCTGCTAAATATACCTAGAGAGATGTCAATTCATGTACAAGTTATGTTTCATAAATTTAATGATTTGATTTCTATTAATAGCTAAAGTGATCTATTATTTGATGAAAATGTTCTTTAAAATATTAAACTTAGGCTAAACGATAAGATGTTGTTAACACCATTTTTATTACAAAAAAAAAATGCTCCTGCAATACAAATTTTCTCACGTCTTTGATGCGCAATAAAAAGTGTTCATTAAACAAAAGTTTTGTTGTATGACTTTTTATATCAATCCCGTAACATGTATAAGTTATTGTTAATCTCAAAATATGTTTAGATACTTGATAAATGATTACTTCTATTATCTAATACATAAAAATTGAAATTCGAAGTTTAAAATTCCTGGATAAAAGTTTCATATCCACAACAACGTATTGAACTCACCATTTAAAGAATAGTTTGGGGTTTTCTCTGGTTGTTAATTTTTGTAAATTATTTAGTTGCAGCTTTTGTGGGTAAACAGAGGTTATAAATATGTACCTCAGAGCAAGACCAACGTAAGTCCAAAAAATGATTTTCTGTTTATTAGTCTTTTGTGCATTGTATGCAGAACTCTATTTCGCATCTAGTCACATGAATGCAATCCTGAAAAAAAAAAAAATCCTTTGTACTAATGTACCAGTGTTAAAAGAGCGGGAGTCCAATCTTTTGTGTGCACCAAGCGACCATTTTTCCGCTCTCCTGTAAAGTAGCAATTACCGTACTACCCCGCATTATCCGGCATGCCGCAAAATTCGGGGATCAAAAGATTTTCAATAACACTTGCCTGGGCGGTCATTCCAAGCTCGTCAGCTTGCGAGATCGAGATTTTCGCTCACGTGATTGGTTGTGATGTAGAAATGTTGCAAAGTAGTATTCTATTCTACTCGAACCTTGCCACAAGCTAAGTTCGAGTAGATTACAATACTTCTTTGCAACATTTCTACATCACAACCAATCACGTGAGCGAAAATCTCGATCTCGCAAGCTGACGAGCTTGGAATGACCGCCCTGGTCTTTCCCGGTATGCCAGAAAAATCGATGTTAGGAGAAAAAAAAAATACTATAAAAGATATATGTTCAGCTTAAAAATGAATATAAGTTCTATACATATCTTATTAGTATTAATAAAGAGTTTAATTTTGTAAAAGTATTTACTCACATTGTCATTTGTTATTTTGACACGAAAAATATTGTTTAATAACGAATAATTTTACAAATATTTAATTAAAACTAAGTAAGCAAACATTTAAGCACTAAGTTACCGCCCCTAAACCAGTGCTAAAGAATTTACCATAACTATTCAATAAATAAAAATTAAACTTACTTCTCTAAAAGGAACCTAAAATAATTTATTTTAAAAAAATATGAACAAATCGCAGTAACGATGATTGCTTCCGAATTGATGACATTATTGGCATATTATTAAATCCATTAATAATGACCTACCATAAATAACAAGCACAGATAATAGGTAGTACAATTTTTTTTTTTTTTTTGAAAAGAAGGTATACTTTAGGAATTTATAAAAAATTTTCCGAACAGTGATTTGTTTTCTGATTGGAACTGAGTGGGGTGATTTACTTTTGTTTTGTTGCAAAATAAACCTCAAATTATACGGCATGCCGGAAAATTCGAATTTTCCGCCATACTGGTCAACCTCGCTTTTTCCTGGCATGCCGGATAATGCGGGGTAATACGATTGTGGCTTACGTTAGTCAGACTCTGAGTTACAGAAATTACCACATCTGCGAATTTTTAAATAGAATTACCAGACTAAATAAAGTACGTTAGTCTTTGCTTTCGGTTACTTACTTTTATGTGAATTCTTAAAGAACAGTTTCTTACATATGAGGAGTAATTTATCAAAAGAGAACATATCCACTTTTTAGAAAAATTCATTTCATGACATTTTCTAAACCTTTAAGATGACCTTCATCAAATCACCTAGTCTCAAGTAGCCCAAACGTGGAAAACCCTCTTTTATTTAAGGGTAAAGTGTGACTTTTTGATCATAAGGTAACAAATCCATCCTCTGCACGTTTTATTTTGAACAAAAGGAGACAAAGAATCTGTAGTATGAACCCTTTTGGATCCAAAGGAACACATGTCCAAAATACTCAAATTTTAATCCACTACTTTTAGGTTCATGTACTTCCATAAGAGAATTTGAGAAGGTGAAGCATTAGAGTTTTTTAGAAATTGGAATTTCCAACATTCAGGTTTTTATTCAAAAGGGCTCATATCCAAAATTAATATGGCAATATCGCCTTGTTTTTTTTTTACACAAACATTTCTTACTCTGGGCCGTGATTTGCTGTGCTCAATTCTGTACCCAAAGAAATTTATAAAACTATTTTGCCCTTACCCTAATTCGTTTTTCTCATCTCTTGAACATTTTTGGAAAGTGCATATGTTCTATTTTGATAAACTAGTCCTCATACAGAGCAGAATTCTTACTGCGCAGATTTAGCTAATTCTGCAAAGTCAGTAGCTGTTGAAGTTTAGTAAATTCATTGCGCTGCTAGAGTTTCACGTCAATTTTCAGAATTAACATATTTATCAATATTTTAGTTAGCTTTTACATGCATATTATCAAAAAAGCGACACTGTCCAAACTGCATAACACGGTTACACCATAACCATCTTCGGATTGGGGGGAGGAAAGAAGTCCGGTGCTTCCGGTCAGGAGGGGGGGGGGGTGCTGCCGGATCAATAGTCAGGCTGGGTGTGTCCAGTAGGTCAAAAGGTGGACAACCTCTTTGCCGAAGGAGGAAGCGATTTTGTGTTGAATCGCTCTGATGCTTCGGTTCCTCGTTTATCATCCAGTACAGAAATCAGATCCCAGGATGGTTTGGGAATTTAGTAGCAATTATCACTGATTTAGGTTGTGAGAAAAGTGAACTAAGTCTGTTGAGGCTCAGATAAACTAAACATGTGATTTTTTTTTCTTTTTCCTTATTTGAATACGTAGCACGTATTGTAACTTCAGAGATTTTGAGTAAAAAAAAAAAAACAAAGGTTTAAAGGAATCTTTTATTTTGAAGGCATTCTATATCTCACGTGTTTTGATAGATGAATCTAGGGATTGCAATACCGGACCAAATTTTCAATATAGGTACTCTGTATTTTTAAAACGTGATACCGGGACACCGGTATTAATACCGGTATTGGAAATGTCTTAAAATATGCTTGAAAACATATTGGTTCATTGCCACATTACTTAATTTTGTAGAAAAATTGTATTACTTATGAAAACGTATTGTGAACAAATATACAATGAAGGAACACATGTCATAATAAAAAATAAATAGTGCTTCTGTTGCCTAAGCCTGGAACTCCTTTTGTGTTCAACTTTCCTACAGTTGAAAATAGGTACTCTTTCTGATTTCACGCAGGTCGGTGGTACTGTTAACAATGCGCGATACACCTCCTCTAATAGTTTACAAGTCCTTCATTTTCAAATAAGTTGGTCTCTTGAGCGTTATTTTTAGAAAAATACTTTAGTGTGTGTGTTTCTTTTGTATTACGTGTATTGTTATTATACATATACTTTTTAGATTTATAGCTAGTTCTAATTTCTTCCTAACAGGCAATACTTTTCAATATTAACGTCATTTTCTCTTGAGCAGGAGAGGTTTGTGCTTGATTAGAATTATTAGCCCCTTGATTTGAAATTAACGATAAAATTGACTAAATTTGATCTTGTTGGTTTCTCTTATTCGTTTTCGCGTTTGTTTCAAATTTCTTTACAACTATAATTATGTAAATATCTGAAAATATGTTAAATGATTACGCTTAACCTCTATGCAAAATTTTCAAGGCACAGTATAATTTCTAAATATTATCTTGCCAAGTATAAAGCGAGACATGACAACAAACCAATACCGGTGACAACAAAATTACCATTTGGTTTATTAATGAGAAAAAGGTCTTTGATAAAACTCAGTAAATTTGAGACAAAAATTTAAAGAAAATTGCATAAAGTATGACTGCAATTGATGGTTGGTATACATTATTCATAGAACAAATACAATAAAAATTACGTTCGAAACAAACGTTCACAAAAGGGAAAGTGAATGATCAGGGAAACAGAAAAAGAAAAAAAAAACATGGTGCTCAAAAAAGGCACAAAAATGCGGCTCATCTCACCACCTAGTAATGAAAATATTTTGCAACCTTTCCGCTACTTTTGTTTAATGATATTTCATTAGTTCGTGCTTTTGAAGTCAAATTTTTGCATCAATAGATTGATTTTGGTTCTGTATCATGGAAAAAGAAATGTACAATTAAAATATAATTGGATATATTAGTTAATTAAATTAAAAATTCTTTACTTGAAACTATTTATTGTTTTCAGCTAATACCGAAAATACCGGTATTTTACCCCAACAAATGCCGGTATTACGAAATGGCAAAAGTGCTCGAAATACCGGTATTCGGTATACCGGAATTGCAATCCCTAGATGAGTCATTATAATTTTACCAGCACTCTTTGAGTTAAAGTGTAGTAGATTTTTTTCTTTTTTTTTATTTCTGTTACAAAAGTTGCATTTCGAATTAATATGAGGGTAATATTTATATATATAAATAGCGAATGATCGAGTAACGCTCCTGACGTCGCCAACAGTGATACTCGCGCGATAGCTTGCGTGACGACATTATTTCATTGTTGCCCGATCACTTAAAATTCAATAATTTTATTTATAATTAGATAAAACTTTCTCTCGGTGTTTGAGAAGCAAAGAAGTGATTGTTTTCAGCAGGCAAAACTAGATCCAATACGCAACTGCTTTGCAGATCAGGCAGTGTAAAAATAACTTGGCGGTCCAATTTAAGTTCAAGCAGTCATGGCAATGAATTTAACTTTTACCCACAATCAATGTTAAACATTTCTCTCTCAGACGTATCTATTTGAACAAGTCAAATTTTACGATAAGTATCTCTAATAAAGAAGCAAGTTCCACCCGTCATACCATGACGGGCGAAGAAAGACGGTTGCAGCAGATATGCTTAGATTATATTTTCATTTTTTAATCAAAGTGATGGTTTTTAAACATCTCAACGTTAACTGCAGTTCCGCCACAATTTCAATAATTTTTTTTTTCTTTATAAATATCGTCGGGTCTTTTCGCAATATTTTTAAACAAATGCGATTTTCGTAAGAAATATTGCTTAATACCTTTCTTGTAAGGGTAACAAGTAACTAAAAAAAAAAACACTGAGTCGCAAATGCAGAATCAAGAAGGAAAATTAAAAACCCTTTTAAAATCCTTATACCATTAAAAAATAATTACAAGTATTTTATTTGTCAACAAATTGAAACTAGCTACAGATAAAAATTTTAAACCATTGCGTTTTCTTTCGCTGTCGACCAACAATCAATTCGGTTACCAATCGCGTGAATAAAGAATTAGCCATGTTTAAAATTTGCTTTACAATAATTCGGATTCTATGAAACATGGAAGGAAAATTTAAAATCCTTTTAAAAGCTTATATTATTAAAAATTGATGTCAATTATTTTATTTGCTATTAAATAAAACTGGCAACAGATAAAAATTTTAAATTATTGCGTTTTATTTCCTTGTCAGCCATAGAGTAAAGAAATTACATAGAGAGGCCCCAAGATCCTTAGTTTCTTGAGATACATCTTGATTCAAATCACTCCATAACTGAATCTCAATTTTTTGTTAAATTTAATCTTAGATATCGTTGCAAGTTTATGAAGCACGTTTTCGAAATTGCATTAAAACATGAATTAAAATGCAAACCAATCCGCCAGCTACTTAATACGGTCCCTTTGCGAGATTGGTAAAAACTATTCTCGCGAAGCTATCATGTTATCATAACCCCGCTCATCATTGCATCGCTGTTTCCCATAACTCCGGCTTCAATTTCATCTCCTTTTTACCATAGACGGGGCCTCTCTATGTATATTTCTTTACACTATATTGTCAGCCAACAGTGAATTCGTTTATCAATCGCGTGAATAAAGGCATAGCCGTTATTAAAATCTGCTTTAAAAAAATGTTATAATTCGGATTCTATGAAACATTGAACTTCCAAACATATTCTATCAGACGCGGAAAAAAATTCTCTTTATTTTGGTATTACATTTTAAAATTTTTAAATATGTTTTCACTGTAAAAATTGCAAAAAACCTTTTAGAGGTTTTAAATTAATGTCTTCGTTAATGTTATCCAAAGATGCAACCTAGCTAAGAACACTCTCGATCAATTCTCCTTTCGAACAATTTTTTCTTTCAAAATTGGTCCATCCGTTTAGGCGCTAGAGTGCCACAGACAGACACACAGATACACAGGCACATCAAACTTACAACCCCCCTCCTTTGTGTGTCGGGGGTTAAAAAAGATACAAACGAAATTATCATCGCAGTTTGTAGGTGGATGGTATCAGAATAACGTAATACTATTGACAATTAAAAAAAATAAGCTGGTCTTTGGCTAATCACAAGTTACAAAACTTCATTTTTTTTCAGAGATGTATCATTTTGATTGCGTCATGCCGTTTCCTGGTACTTCGCTGGAACTAATTAAAACTCGGGGGTGTTCGGGTAAACACGACATACGTAAACATCGCCGCTTACACTCCACGTGGAGGGGCGGGGGATATGAAGGCCTACCCGCTTTGGACCACCCTCCCCTATCTCTTCGAATTTAAAATATTGTAATTCTAATTCAAAAAATATTTAATGATATAAACACTTATTGGACATTTTAGAACTTGATGCTCGACGGGTTTCTGAAATGAACGGTTCAGGTGTCGATTATGGACTTTTCAAACTTTGCAAATAATCCCGGTTTTCGAGGCTCACCTACGTTCAAGGATTGAGTGTAAACACTCATTAACTGGTTTTCTTCACCATTAATTAGTTTATTCAATAGATCTCTAAAAAATAATGTATTTGGTGAAATAATGCAGTCTTTTGCCTTATTAATGCATTTTCAGGATTCATTTTTTTGATTCATTTTTTTTTTGTATCATCACTTTTGGAGCATTAGATTTTGGTGTATTTACTCTAAATTGCATTGCTGCTTATTCGGCGATGTCATCTTCAGTTTGAAAATTCATGGGACTCCGTGAAAAATACATAGTAGAAATAAATGAAGCAAAAGCTAGTGGCTTAAACTTATAATTTTCAAAAACTAATGCATTTTTATTGGAAAAAATCTGAAGTCTCCAAAATCTGTGTAAATTTTAAGTCCTTTTAAAAGATAATTATTTAAAAGTTCATATCAAGTACAAAAGTGCTGAAATTCGGTGCTGAGTGGAATTTTTGATGTAAAGGTGAAACGTTTTTTCATAAAATCGATTTTGTTTAAACAGTTTTATTAATTATAAATTTTTGAAATACTTTAGCTTTAAAATATCATCGCCGAAAAGTGACAGTTAGATGTATTACTGTTTACAAATTCCTTTGTTAATTGTGTTTGCTTTTTTTTATGTTTGCAGTTCCCCATTTCCGTTTCCCCCCCCCCCCCCCACAAATTTCGGGTTATTATTTATGTATTTATGTTCTTTTGAGAAGTAGAACGTGATTTACTTTTTGAAATTCTTTTTTAATGTTTTCAGACTAAGATTTCTTCGTTTCCTATTGGTCTAGTTATTGAGTTTTTCTTACTTTCATTGGTTGTTTTTTAGTTCTGTGTTATGATGAATTTAAACTGTTTTCTGTTTCTAACATAACTTTCTTCGAATGTCTTTACATCCACCAGTTCACGTATTTTCTATTGAAAAAGGAATTTCTTGTACAGTAATTCTAGACCAAGTGTATGAAAAACCAAACTGTAGAAAGATTTCTGCTTTGTGCTGCTGTTTTTAATAGTTATGGTGGCTACAGATGTCTTGAGTGTATCAGGATTGTCTTAATTTACTCTTGACCTGATTATGAAAAATGTCCCAACTTTGACCTGAAACTGATTTTTCCTTAATGTTTGCAAACATTTAAGCTAATCAAGTTAGTTCTTGCTATGTGTTTTATAGGCTTTCCGTGATTTTATTCTTTAAATGGAACAGTTTTCATTAATATTTATAATTAAAATTCACAATTTAAAGAATTTGTTGGTTTCAGTATGTTAAACTATGTTTCAATGATTGTTTGAAATCGATTTGTCGTTCAAATTGTGAAACGATTGATCCAAATTAAAATAAGTTTCATCTTGTCGCGTACAAACATATTTGGGCGAAGAAAACTTACTGAATAAGATATCGTTTCTACAACCAAAACGCTCGAGTACATTTTTTTTTAAATACAGATTGGTTGGAGTAATAAACGGAATCTTGAGTGGTAGGAGCATGTGTGGCAAAGTGAGGTAGTTAAGATGACTGAGCTTTTTCAAAATGAACAAATTAGAATTGTTTTTGAAATTTTTCATTATTGTTTTTTCATGGAGCAAAGTAAAAAATAAAGTGTTTTTCTAATAAAATATTTTCTATTTGTTTATAAAAAAATAATTTTTAATCAAATTACTTAGTAAATGAAATGTTGAATGAATAAATGAAAAGACACTGAAACAATAAATGAATAATTAAAATATATTAATATATGAAGAAAAATAAATGAGTGAGTAAAAGATTGAATAAGAAAGTAAGCGAATGAATGAATAGATAAATAAGTAAATTACTTAATGAAGGAATGCAAATGAATTAATAAATGAATACGTAAGTGATTTAGCAAATAATTGAATAAGTAAACGAAATGAACTACTTCACTTTGCCCAGCATGCATGTTAAACTGTGAGCTTTTAAAAAGTGCTCAGCTTATTAACTTTAAGTGGAAGCTCAACCAGGACGTATGATACTTCTTGAAAAAACATATTTATCTTGTGCAACATCATGAAGAGCCAAATTTAAAAAGTAACTTGTTTATTATGGCTATGATATATACAATGACATGTTAAAGGAAATATTGAGAATACGCTCTTTACATTATTAAGTTGCTCATAATACTTTAAATGACTTCTGAATCTAACATTCTAAGTCAAAGTATGAAACGTTAAACATACTGAGCTATGATATTCATATCAAGAGCAGTAAGCCGAAACTATCGGCAAAAACGGAGAGACTCAACTGAGCTGCCGAAAGAAACAACCAAGTCTGACTTGGGTTGAAATTGAAAGGGAAGAGAATGAAGCAAAGTGCCGGGAGCTAAAATGCTACCGGCAATTTGCATATTCTGCTGACGCGATCTTGTTGCAAGAAGGAATGAACGAATGAGAAAAAACCTAATGCAAATTAAGGTTGCCAACACTTTTGGAAAATAATTTACTTCCTTTCGTAACAATGCACTTGACTAATTGTACATAATATTTAAAATACAAATCACCTTAATATTAACTAAATAAATACTGCATCGAATATTATAAGCTCTCAATTAGTATTTAAAATGTTAATAACAAGAACTTTATCCTTTTACAGTAACAATAAAAATTGCTTGTATTATCATATAATTTAATCTTCGGTGGTATTTTTTTCCTGACTGGAAAAGACTGCATGTGCTACTACAAAGTTAAAATATTACGACATAGGTGGCGCTAAATGCAGAGTAAATATTTCGCCATTTCACTTTGCCCCACACTATTTCTTTAAATTTGCAACTCCAATAAACTATAAGAGGCGCTTCAGCCACTGCCTAATGGCGGATGAAAAGGGTAAAACAAACAAACGCCGTAACTTATAACTTGCTTTGACGCTTTTTTAATGTCAGTAATTTTTCATCGTGTTTGTGGGAATCTTTCTTTTCTATTCTTCTGAAATTACATTACGCCATAAACTGTCAAAAGCTTGTAATTTACCCCAAAGAAAAAACTTGGAGTGGAATGTTTTACCTTTTTCGATAGTATTGTTAATCACCGTAAGGTAGCGTATTCAAGCTCTGTAGTTGCGAATGGTGTGTTGATTTTGGATGAAAGGCATCTATTCACATCAATTTCAATTCTTACCACTAGCACAGCCAGGGGTTTGATCATTACTAGAGCTAGATCATTACGATCTAAGCTTTTCTCAGGGCAAAGCGTTCAGTCGTAACTGTCCACTTCTGCGTAAGCATGACTTCATCGGCAATGGAGCTTAAAATAAGGAGCTCTGGGGGAATTAAACCCCTTAACCACCCTACTCCTCGTCTCTACGGCCGAGATTCATGCTTTTGAAGGGGGGGGGGTGTTCATTTTTAAATTTTTTCCACAGTCAATAATCTGATATTTGCTTCTTTTTTCTGCTCCTTAATTTCAGACATTAGTAGGCCAAAGCCAATCTATGTCTATAGTAAGTCCAAATGTAAGTACCTGGCTTAGGGTGGAACGACCTTGAGGTGGTGAAAAACAACACGCTAGCCGGCCGATGGTATTGAAAAATCTTTCCCCTTACATACATCGATTCTCCAAATGATTTTCAGTTGCACGCATTTTAACACGCAATGCCCGTGAACTCGACACTTTTCTACGACCGCTTAAATTATAAACATGTGAGTGAAAACCGTAATGCCGTGAGGCCAGGACATTCGATACTGAATGATTATTAACCCATTTCTTTGAAGCAGAATCAATAGTAGAAGGTTAAATTTCTAGTATTTCGTAATTTTAAATCGATCAGTTTCATTCATTGATAAGAATAGTAAGAAAATAACTGAAAGGGAGATTCATTCGTAATTTGTCATTCTTTGAGAAATACGCTTTAATATAAAAACATTTTGTTTTTCTGTAATTATTTAGTTAAAGATGTTTACGCTGAAAGATATAATAGCAAAGTAAGTATACATGCACTTTTTATCTTGAAGAGTTACTGGTCACAAAGTATTTTTCTTCCTTTTTTAAAAGTCTCTCTCGATTTTTGAAATATTTTTGTTCGCTTGGGTCCATAAAAAAATAAATTTATATTTAATAATTTCAAATCGACCAGTTTTTTCAGTGATGAAACATCCAGAAAAAAAAAAGTTTTAAAAGTAATAGAAAAGCGATTTGTTAATCTTTGAAAAGTACCCAATGCCATTTAAGCGTTTTATTTAACTATGGTTGCTTAGTTAAAAGAAGTCTATGTTTACGCATTCTCATTGAATCAAAATTTAAGAATTCTTTAACTTATTGTCTTTAACATTTACTGAATGCAAAGAATTTTCTCTCAGTTTTCTTAAAAGCAACCCAAAAATTTTAACCAAATCCATTCAGTATCCATACAGTAGTCTCAAATCTATCTGTTTAATTATCTGGCCAAATGATAAGAACAATGTAAAAAAAAGTTTTCAATTTTCCAATCTGGAAAAAAAAAATTTTGCACAAAACACTATTTTACGGTAATTGCATTCGTAAAAAAAAACACAAATTATCTTTGTAAAGCGAATGACTTATACCTACAATATTTTTAAAAGAATTTAAATTGACAGCATTTTTTTTTTACTCCCTTAAACCTCGAATCATTTATGCTTGCTTAGGCCCGTAAGATCAAGAAATAGTTCGTACTAGAGATAAATAGCAACTGCAACTTTACTGCAGCAGAAAAAATGCAAATAGTTACATGCGTGCATACCGTGGTTTGCTTTAAAGAAACTTTTTTATCAATGCAAGTGGTTTAGGGTTATCGTTGAAAAAACATTTTCAAAATTATCGAAACGAACAAAAATTTTAGCGGATATTCATTTCTTCATAACATTATGTCGTTTGCACCGAAGAAGGGGTTTCTTTTAATTCCGAAACCCGTGCATGTATGTAATCGTAAGAAATCTTTATGTTCGATGAACGTTGATTTAAGTAATTTAAAATAATTAGTCAGAAATGAATTGAGTACACTTTTTTTTTAATACAGTAGTATTAGTTTGTGTAATAAATGCGCTGTTATTTTACTTTCTTAATTATTGCAGTTTTAACATGTATTCTATTTGTCCCTTATAATACTCTAAATTTTTAACGATTATGTGATAAGCTAATTAAGGTCATTCAAGGTAACTTTGAGCCACAATTTCTGTCTTTGAAATTATTATACTCATTATTAACACTCATATTTTCATAATCTAATTTCCCTGTCCCACTGATAATTTAATAACCTAATTTAATTCCTTATAGTACTCTTAACTTTTTTTAATTGTATGATAAAGTAATTCGAGTCATTTAAGGTAACTTGGAGCCATAATTTCTCCAATTGAAACTGTCCTACTAATATTTTATAACTAATTATTTCAATCTAGTTGTATCCCTTGTAAAACTCCTAAATTTTAATAAGCATGTGAAATACTTATTATAGTTATTCAACGTAACTTTGAACCACAATTTTTCCTTTGAAACTGTGTCACTCATATTTGAATAATCTAATTGTATTTCTTGGTAAAAAAAAAACGAAGTAAAAACTCCTAAAAATGAAAAGTAATATTTGTAAACGCTAAAAATTTTTCCTATTGTACTTTATAACGTCACAAGATTTCTATCCTTTTTAATACTGCACAGAATATTACAAAACAGAAAGAGAAATTTCAACAACTTCAAAAATAATTTCCAGACATTCACTTTAAAATTATTGAATAACTAGCTGACCTGTGAGAAGCATTCGCGTTCACCAGCAGGAATCGAAAATCCGTTTTATGTGTTTTTTCTGGAAAATAACCAAAATATTTGTTTAGTTTTCGCAGATGGCGGTAAAACAATCTTTGAAATACTGCCTTAATTACGAAATTTGATGAAGCATTAAGGAAGAAAGTTTTAAAATGCTCGCAAAAAAAAAATAAATAAATAAATAAATAAATTTAAAAAAAAACCACTTTGGAATAAGAAGTGTTGGAATGATGCAATCAGCTTTGCACAATATTGCGAACCTTTTCTTGTAAAATCATGCGTAGAAAACTTGTTTCACAACATTGCCAAGTGAGAGAAGCAATTGAAGGGGCTCAAAGCCATACTACATGACTGCACCTAAATTTTGTACGCTTAGATAATTACAGTGAAAAGTATTTTGAAAAATAACTAAAACAACTCATTTTCATATTTTTACTGCATTACCTATTACATTTTGCCATTGAAATATGTATTTTTAAGCAGAAAATGATTCAGCATAGCATAGTATTGTGTTTTTAAAATTTTTAACAATGGTTATTTAAAAGAAAACCCTAAAACTTAAAAAGCGAAAATTTATATTTTGATATCACAGCAGAACATTAAAGATTACTTCCATGGAAACATAAAATTCTTAATAGTATCAAAATTAGGTAGCTTTCGCTATCGTCGTCATATTGATACTTTTATACCATTTGAAAAATGAAAGAAGTTCTGAGAAATCAAAATTTCAGTACTGTTTTCTTTTTTTCTTCCTTTTCTTTTTTTTTTTTTTGTTATTAGATTTTTTATTAGAAAATTAAGAAAATACAGTCGGACCCGATTTAATGAACCTCTAGTTAACGAATTTCGCGATTTAGCATATTTTTCTTTTTTCCCGAGCAAAATGAAGGCAAAAATCTCTGTTTAACGAATAATAAACCCCGAATTAATGAATTATTTTAACAGCCGATTTTTTTTTTTTTGTATTATTTTGAGTTTGGAAATGGTGTATCCATCTTGACCGAAACAGAAAAAGACTTTTTTGGAATCGGCAATTTTTGACGGGCGGGGAGAGGGGGGAGCAATGAATAGCAATTATGATGCAGAAAGTGAATATGAAACTCCCACTAAAGCTGTTACTTTTTCTGTTTTACATCGCTTGGAAACTATAAAATCATATCTCATGCAGCAGGCTGTAAATGACACAGTATTTTTTTTTCTCTGCATAGAGTTGAAAGAAAATTATCTCGGGTCAATTTTCAAGGAAATTGTCAAACCCTATTGTTCAGTACTTTAAAATTTCGAATTAACTATTGTGTAATAACGGAATGCTGAATAAAATGTGTACACTTTCTAATTATGGCTATTTTTATGCAGTTGCTTATCAGATAAGACAAGTGAAAAAAATTCCGCACCCCGATATTACGAATAACCCCGATTTAAAGTATAAAAGTTTCGGTCCCTATGATTTCGTTAAATCGAGGTCCGACTGTATAAGCATGAATAGTGTTGTACATTTAAAGAACATTTATTCAAATTTCTGATTTTGTACTCATTTTGAACGATTTTATTCTTTTACGACTGCAATTTGTAACATTTGCAAATAGATAAAATTCCGTGCATTTTAAAATTCAGTGTTGCCATTGTGAAAGTTCAGTGTCCCATTGAAATATCGATCACTAGTTTTTTTATTTTTTATTGTTAAACATTTAATTTCTTTTAAAGATACTTCCTGTTTCGCCGCAAAACTTCTGCAAAACATTTTATGCCTCATATTAAAAAAAATCCAATTTTTCATCTTGATGACGGAATTACCGCGGAATGAAAATTATGCAACTGCGATATAAAAACAGGAGGTACACAGTCACCAATGTAATATTAGTAGAACAAGAACGTTTTTGAAAAACTTCCGAGGAAAAGGTACGTGAACCCCCTAAAATTTCATTAGCAGTGACCTCAACTTGATAAAGTTTCATCCTTAACACCATTTTGAAGTGTCGTCATAAAAATTTAAAAAAAAAAAAAGAAAAAGAAAAGCTCAAATTTTGATAAACCATAAAATTCTAATTTTAAGAACATGTCTCCGAATCTCAATCATTTTCATAACAGCTCTTTTCAGAATTTTACACTGCATTCCATTCTATAAAACAACCACAAAACAAAACATCAAAACTTATAGGTGGGAAAACAAAACAATGACGTAACCTCTTTTCAGTGTTGACAAACGCACTAACAATGTTTCCGTTGGACCACTTCTCCTGACGACATCATCGACTGTCATTACGTCACTTTCGCTCGAAACGTCACTCTCGATGAGATGACCGCATCATTAACGAAACGGTGAGAGAGCAGAGGCATTACGAGATATTTCTTCCTCGTTAACAATAGTATTTTGGGTTACTTTAGCAGTAGATTTTTTTGGTCGGCGTAAATAATGTAGGAGGCGTGTTTCACTTCCTAGTGTACTAGTACAGATTGACTTCCGGGACAACTTTACCCAATCGCCTGAATATATAACAAAAGAGATGAAGACAAAATGATTTCCTCTGTGGATATTTTCTGCGTTGAAGTGAATTTGTTAATCAATGAAATTTACAGCAGCAAAATATCTGTAAGATTGTAACTTGGTAGGAATATCACATTTTAGTAATAAATATTTTTCACTAAAAAAAGGAAGTACATCGGGAACTGAGTAAACCTAGTTTTAAGGGAACTATCTTCTGGTTATTGCATGCTCTTGCAATTATTTATAGTTCTATTTTTAATAATTCAGAAACTCAAATGTTAAAGGTAGGTCAAATTGAAAAATAATATAATCTAATAAGTTTCATTCACGGTTATATTTAGATAAGAAAAAAAAAAATGTTCTAGTCAATCTCTCCTGTACGCCAGGGGTCTAATTCTAATGAGAAACTTTTTACGCCAGTGCCTAATTATAGTTTTTAATCGCAAGGAAAGTCTTAATGAGGTGTATTTTACATAATGTGCAACCCTAGACTATTCCAAATTGTGAATTGTCATCTTCTTGACTAATAATAAAGCTGAAAGTCTCTCTGTCTGTCAGGATCTCTGTCCGGATCTCTGTCTGTCAGGATCTCTGTGACGCGCAAAGCGCCTAGACCATTCGGATGATTTTCATGAAATTTGACACAAAGTTAGTTTGTAGCACGGGGGTGTGCACCTCGAAGCGATTTTTCGAAAATTCGATGTGGTTCTTTTTCTACTCCAATTTTAAGAACAAAATTATCATAAGATGGACGAGTAAATTACGAAATTATCATAACGTGGAACATTAACATGGGCGCAAGCCAATTGGCGAGAAACGAAATTATCATAACGTGGAATTGTTACATGGGTACAAGCCAATCGGCGAGAAAATTCACCATAACATTATTTGTAAATATACAGGCGAACCAAAAGACCTTTTAATTTTTCTATTACGGGCAAAGCCGTGCAGGTACCACTAGTTGATAAATAAATAAGAAATAAGAACAACAATTAAGAAAATGAGACTCACACTCAAGAGATTTTTTAACAAATAAAAGCGTCATAAACAAAGAATATTTACGCTAGGAAACTTCATTCAGCAGAAAAAATTAAACAATTTCATTTGTAAAATAATATAAATATCTGATATCCGCCTGAGCATTATTTTGGGTATGCTCAAAGTTCAGAACCCTCTCGTTCGTTTTCTGTGAAGCTCTTAAAGAACGAAAGAGTTAATAAATTGTCGATCCATGTACCAACCACACTCTAGGGTGTCGTAGGAAGAAGCGAAGGGTGCCACGAAGTGTCCACGATTTCAATATGTATAGAAAGAGACATAGTCTAGGATGCTTTGAAACGAACTGATGTGTGCATCACATGACTTCCTTTTACTCCAATTTAATGTCATTTTCTCATTATTGGCAGTTTTAATGTGATTAAATAGTTTACTCTCTAAATATCACCAACAATGGCCAAATTGAAACCAGATTTAAAAAAAAAAAATTAAAAAATCGCCAAATTTTTCGCCAAGTTGGCGACAAAACTTTGCGACCAAAAGACTGGCGATATATTGCCATGTGTCCGCCAAATTATAACACCACTTGAGCTTACATCAAAATTAACAATGATTTCCCCCCAAAAAGGTGTAAAAGACCCCCTTTGGAGCATCCGAATGCAACCAAAAAGGAAGGTGCACAATTAGACCCCACTAGGAGTCTAAGTACCAAGTTTCAACTTTCTAGGACATTCCGTTCCTGAGTTATGCGACATACATACACACATACATACGTACATACAGACGTCACGAGAAAACTCGTTGTAATTAACTCGGGGAACGTCAAAATGGATATTTCGGGTGCCTGTACGTTCCTAGACATATATCCACGTGTGGTCGGGTTGAAAAATAAACTCAACATTCATTCGGGGGTGTGCAAAATGGAAATTAAGGCCGATTTTTGAGTGAAAATTTTTTCGCGAATACATACTTACTTTTTTGTAAAAGGAAGTAAAAAGGTTAATTCTTCGATGGGAGCCATAAATAAGAAAAGTTTGAGAACCCCTGATCTACAGTACACGAATTGCAGTTTGTGTTATTGCATTAAAATCAGAGAAGAAAATGTTTCTTTAAACGTGTTAAATCGCCATATCACAAATAATGTTTAGCGTTTTTTTGTGAGTGTTTCCGTAATACATGATAAAACTACCAAAGAACGGCATCATTTTGAAGTGCTTTTTCACCACCATTAGTTAAAAATAAGTTTACATTTTGACTTTTTCGAAAAAATATCATTAACGAAAATCGGATTTTCGAGTTACCGCTGTGGAGTGCAAATGCTTGGCAGGGGCCAACTAGTTTTCACAAATGAAAAATGATTTGAGCATCAATAACGTTTCTACATAAATCCCTCCTCTTGAAACTCAGAATACTAATTACTCTGCTTTGGCAGTCTTGACTGAAAAGAAACTGCAGTTCAAAGATTAAGAAACTTTTTTCTGAAAACAAAATGGTATTGGTAGCACAACGTCATGCAGAAGCAAGACACACAAAATAATATTATGTAGGAATGATAACAGTACTTGTCAAAAAGTAGTACATCAACAGTACTTGTTGTTGTACAAGTCAATAAGTTACGAAGAAAGCATTTCACAATTATGGTAATCTGACACTTGGAACTTTTAATCTTATTATTATTTTTTGTCCATGTGAAAAACCAAAGGACAAATAAATAAATAAAACTTAAACTCATTTCAAAAAAAAAATTAAAGCTTTTCAAATCAAGAACTGCAACCATCTAACTATTCCGTATTCCTAAAATTTAACACTTTGTGTGTATACCCTTTTTATATTTTTCTTCAATTTCAGATTGAGTGCTATTATCAGTTCAAGGATTACCAAATAAGCCTTCATACACTTTTCACATCAGTTTATTACGTTAATATAGCATAAGCTCTCTGTTCGCGTGATTTGTACTTTTGGAAAAAGAAAGAGACGAAATTTTATTACTTTTGATTAAAATGGTACTTTTGTTACAAATGAGTAATTTCATCTAAACAAAATTGCAGAACAAATGGAAGCATTTTATTGCAACTTTCGGAAGCATTGATAAATTGAAATGTAATAAATTGTTTGTGTTATCATATATAATTCGATGGTTTTATAGCGAAAATACATTAAATAAGAAAGTTTACCTTTTTGCCTCAATGGTACAGTAGATATAGCGTATATTTCTCGTATCTAAATCAGTTGGTTAATTTTGCAAAATCATTCAAGTTCTTAATGGATTTTTTTTTCAAAAAATAGGGCTGCGTTTCCGATGGACTTTGACGTAACAATCATTGTTATGTGACTAATTTTGGAGTACATATTTAGTAAATAGGTTCACGTGACTGTTGGGAGCAAACAAAAGAAAAAGCCACTGAAATCGGTTACCTAAAGCTGAGGTCGAAGTGAGATCAATAAGCAATCTTCTTTATTGCTCAGTTTTTAGATTAAACGTAAGCAAATCCAGAAAATAATAAACAAACAAATGGAGCACTAGAAAAAAAAGTTTTTTTTCTCCCAATGACTTCCCCGACGTTATTTTGCATAATGTGTTTTAGTAGAATGCTGCATATCGATTTTTTAAGTGCGGAACATTAATTGTTTTTCCAGGATGCTACGCATCAAATTTTAAGTTTAAATAATGAATTGTTTTCCCAGGATTCTGCATATTAACTTTTTCAGTGCTAATAACGAACGGTTTTTCTTGGATTCTGCATATCGACATTTCAAGTGTGAATCATGAATTGTTTTTCCAAGATGCTGCATGTTAAATGCAAATCATTAACTGATTTATTGTTATTTTCCAGTTGATATTCCTGTGGCACTGAGGAGTGTCTCCGCAGCCGGAGAATGAGGCCTCGTCGGCGGCGGGAAGCCTGAATATGATCCTGAGCCTGTGCCTGATACTCATGGCCTTCGTCACCGCCGCTACAGGTAAGCCTTGGATACAGGACTCTGCCTTGGAAACCCTTATTTACATAGGTTTACCTATTACAAATCTATACGTATGTATAAATAAATGCAAATGAAGAGGATTTTTCTGGATTACCTATATTGCTTACCAAATGTATGTACCTATATGTATGTTCTGGGGGGACCTATATGTTTACCAAATAAATCAACAGCTTGCGTCGGATTATAATCGAATTTGGTACGAAATTTTCTGATGTGTAGAAATTCACATACAGCGGTTATTTGGGCTTGCAATGTAAAGAGTTAGAATTTTTCTTTTAGTGCTATACCTATTAGGTTACAAAAATTTTCGCGGAGAAACTTGAAAGTTCAATTTTTTTTCCGTAATTTTTTTTAAATCTGTTTGGGATTATTTTCGTTGGCTAGATGTCTAATACTGGTTACGAGGACACTCAGCTGGAGATTCGGGTGCTGCTGCATCGATACTGGAAGAAAAGATTAACAATAATAGATGTTACTGCTGAAATCAAAGTCGATGGCACATTTCAGATTGTGCACCGTTCTATTAAGGTCTTTTCCGTTCAATGCAACACTTTCTGAAAGGACACAAGTTCGAGTCGTCAGAAAAGTTGAAGAAGCATGTCAAGAGTTCTTTGATTCGACGCCATCTGAATGGTACTTTTACCAGATCCGGAAACTCTCAGATCGATGGCAACAGGTGATAGATAAAGTCGGGGTTGATTTTGGGGAATAGCTTTTGCTTTGAATAATTTTTGAACACAACATCTAATTTTCAATTTTGTCCGCGAACGTTTTCTAGAACCTCGTAGCCTAAAAGTGCTCTTTGAAGAAATTACCGTATTATTTGGACTTTGTTACTTTTAGAAAGCTTGCCTAAAACTGTCTCGCTTCAAGTTTGCTCTTTGTGCTGAAAATCATAGCGTTTGTATTAAATAAAACAGGATTCATTAGCACTTTTCATTCAACGGGCTTTTATTTTGGCAAAAGTTCTCCACGATTTTTTTTTTTTTTTCATAGAATGTATGAACTTAAGAGGCGTGAACAAAATAGCCAATGTAAAAAAGATATTTTATTTAATTATTTTCAACTTAAATATCGTTTTTTTTTTTCAGTTTTAATGGGATTGTTTTTTGGTAGACAATTCAGGTATAATGTAATTATTAGACGCTAAATAAAATGACTCTTTTCCGCACGAAAGAATGAAGGAACCTTAGTATCGTATCGCTTACCCAACTCGACCTCCTTAGACTATCGACGAAACTTTGCAAAAATACTAAGAAGAGAAATGAATCATAATGTAAATCTGTTCCTTGAAAGTAAAGAGCACTATGTTCAAAATCAACTTTTTGGAAAAATATTTGAAAATCAGGATTTAAACACAATCCTACTCAACTTTTCATAACTTCCGTAACAGCATACAGTAAAGAACTAAGAAGGTATTGAAAAGTCGGTGTCAACAGCTTTCGCCAAGTGACACGATATATTCATTACTTCTTGAAGTGGATTCAGAGATCCCTTTTACATAACATCGATACGAAAAAACATAAAATTAACCTTGGTTTGCCTCAAAAAAGAAATAATCCGTTTATTTGGATTATCAGATTGCAATCAACAAAGAGGAGTGCACCACTTGACACTGTAGTAGTAGTATATACCAAATTTAAACCTTCTATGACTAACTATTTTTGTGTACAACCATTGTTGTATTGTTAACGTACATCATCCAAAACTAGACTAATACCAGATAAAAATCCTTAAACCTGTTCTTTGAGAGTAAAAACGCATATTTTGTTTGTCTACAAGTTTATAACATAAATAATTTCATATCAAAAAAATCAAAATTCGTTTAGGGAAACTGAACTGGAAATTAGTTTCAAAATTTGAAAGTTTTCATAGAGACAATCCCTCCACCTTTTTTTCATTTTGCAAAAAAGAGAAAGATTCAATACGCTCTTGTGTCATCATAAAATTTTAAACTGTAAGTATTTTCTGTATAATCCCAGTTTTCAGTAGGCATAGTTTTTTAATCTATTCCGGGGGATTTAATCAAGAAGGGATAATCCGAGTTTTTAATCTCTAAGCATTTTGTGGATAAGCCGAGTTGGTGTGAACACCAATTACCTTGAACTTTCGTGACTCCACTGTAATTTTATGTTCGTGAGGAAAAATTAATCCTATCAAATATTATTGAGAGTACGTTCCCAAAACTTGGGGATGAGCAAAATTTGCCATGCCTATTTATAGAACAACCATTTTCAAACTGTCTGTAAGCGATCTGTGGCATTAACAAGCATCTGGGAAACCCAAAGCTAGTTTTGAATAAACCTGACGCACTTTTCTGTAACTCAGCCTACATAATAGTAATAGTACACTGTTAAAATTTTTCCGGAAAATTTACGATAATTGTTACTGGCATCCATGTTGCCAGTAACTATTACCGTAAAAATCAAATGTTACTGTAAAATTTTACGGTTTCCTTGGTAGGCCGCAGCAACCAATTGGCGCTGGGATCGCTTATTTCTCCGGTAAAAATTACCGTAAAAATCAGCGATGCGTTAGCCCGCCATTTTACAGTAACAATTGCCAGAAAATCTTCCTGAATTTTTAACAGTGTAATAATAATAATAGTAATAATGTAGCTTTTAAATATAGCAAGATTTTGTTAACAGCAATAGTGAAGCTGACAATAATAGAACTCAGAAAAACAGGTGTTCAAATTATAAACGTCGACATTGTTTGTGCGTTATTTTTGTGTTCAATTGGTTAACTTTGTAGATATTGAAAATCAATTTCAAAATCTTAAGAACTGAAAATGTTAAATGCTAAAGAAATGTTTGTAGTTATTACTCTTAGTCTAGTTTTGTTGAAGAAACTGAATTTGTAAAGTGAAAACTAACATTCAAAAAAAAGTTCGAATTAAAAATTTAATTTGAGCTTAAAGTCTGTATTTAATCAGTTTTCATTTTTCA
Organism: Uloborus diversus; assembly: GCF_026930045.1. NCBI lineage: Eukaryota > Metazoa > Arthropoda > Arachnida > Araneae > Uloboridae > Uloborus > Uloborus diversus. The sequence goes on from NC_072737.1 coordinate 9,368,193, forward strand.
GGAGTGGCCCCAACTATTGACCTATCGCACAATATGAGAATTTTAAAACTTCCAATTGATACCAAAGTCGGTAAGTGCTTCCTTTTTTTAATTTGAAGTAACATTAAGAACAAATGCCCTCCTCTAGAGCAGAAACAAAATTTTGAAAATCACATCACAAAATAGACTTGCTTTTTGGGGTTTGTGGGACACTTGTTTTTGGGTTACAAGGAACCAGTGGCACACATGGGAATTTTTAAAAGGGGGATCCTGGATTGAATGTCCACCGTTCTTGTATCGCACTCCAGCGCACCGCCAAAAACTCTTCTGATTTTATCGATTGTCTGAAGCAAAAAAAAAAAAAAACAGAAAAAAGAATTACTGAATAAACAGTTTTTATTAAATAAGGACATCGGTGGGAGGAGTAATAAATTAATCGAGGGTGATGAGCTGGGGGAGGGGAGGAGTAATAAATTAATCGAGGGTGATGAGCTGGTCGGGGGGAGGAGTAATAAATTAATCGAGGATGATGAGGGGGGGGTTGGATCCCTTGGACCCCTCCCTTCTGTGTGCCAACGCATGTAACCCAATTGCTAATTGAAAAGGCTTTTTAACTTTTTTTCGCAATTTAAGCATCAAAATAATGCTGTTGTGCTGCCTGCTTGAGTGAAAGATCCGACTTTTTTTTTTTTCTAATTCTTAAAAAAATATCTGCTAATCCTGAAACAGGTATAAGCAATTTACTTTTGCAACTACACTGAATAACTGTATTGTAACCAGACATTTAGAAATGTTACATTTAACATCATCATTCTTCTAGCAATTAAATTTGTAGAAAGCTTATGATTAATGGCAGAGCTGTTGGAATAGCGAAACGTGTATAATAATCATGTTAAATTATCTGCTAAACTAAGACACAAAAGATTTAGGCACCGCACCTAGGCGGAATCGTACACCTGCAAATAAATCAGGTTTTTGAAACCGGTACTTTCAGATGCCTCTGTTATAGTTACATAAGTTATATTTTACTTCAAAATTACACTGAGGGTCTCAAAGTTGCAGAAAAAGTTCTGCAACGTATAAAACGTATTAGATTTGTTTATACATTGTAGTATTAATAATTTTATTTTCCGAGGAAGTTTTGTAATTTTTAAGGTGACGAATCGCATGAATATTTCGTAAATTTAATTAATAGAAATTATTAACTTAATTATCCTTCCCTCAAGAATATTTGGTTATTTTAAAGCTTGTGATGTTCAAAAACTGTAACAATAATGACCGTAATACAAATATTTTTCTTCTTAAAAAAAAAAAAAAAAAAAACAACATTGTTGGACTATAAAATATTACAATCAACTGTTTCCTACCACAAAATTCAACGGAGGTTACTTGGATTTAAGGTCCCTATATAAACGAGCCGGCGCATCAGCTTAAGATCAGCCATTTTGGATCGGAGCACGTGCTTCAGTGGTTGTCTTTTCTGGCGAGTTATCGCGTTTGGCGATTGTTCACTGCGAGCGATTATTAGCTACACATGAATTTTTTATTAAATAAAATATTATTTGCAGCAAATTTGGAGAAACACGAAACTTTGCTGTGGTAACCCTGGCTCCGCAACAATGAAAAATCCGATCCAAAGTGGCTAAACTTAAGCTGATGCGTCGCCCTATCTATATAGCGGCTCTACTTGGATTAGCTGGTTCTATTGCAAGAGTTGGTAGGGTCCAACTCCTTTATTTGTAAAAGCTACAAATACACCTTAGCCGATTATTCCGATCGGTTTCTCTGCCTAATGGTCATGGATTCCGTAGTGGGCGGTCGAAAATTTTCCGTGCATACTAATGGTGACATGTATCGCGGTCACAAAGTTCCCTGAGATCCCCCTACAGTTCAAAATTTGTGGGATATTGATAGTTGGCTATTTCGCTCCTGGTCTGGAGCGAAGTGTGTTGTCTGAGAAAAGTCTAACTTCCATCTTAGTTTTGTACGCTGCACTCTTCTGCATAAAATCTGATAGTAATGTAAAGTACTCGGTCTCAGTTTACTGAGTGGTTTAAATCACAAAAGCACACAAAAGCAGAAATGCTACAAAATAAAATGAAATTTGAAATTTTGCAAAATTCTACCTTGTAATACTTTTTCTTTCCAATTACAGGTTCTGTGATCTACCGTCTTCGGGGTTCCGATCCAGACAACAACGTCCTGACTTTTGGGGTCCGGGGTGAGGTTGGAAATAAACTGCTGGATATCCGGTCCGTAACGGAAACGCGAGCCAATGTCTTCCTCAGATCCGTCCCCACGGTAAAAACATCATTCTGAAAAATGTTTGTTTTGTAACGTTTGACAGTTTAACATGTGACGAAATTTAAGTAAATACAGAGTACTCTCCCAAATCTCAACCGTGAAAATATGCGCTCTTGGAAAATCCTGAACAATATTCGGGAATATTTCTGTGATTTAAAAAATCTCGTTTGTTTTGCATTGTATAAATGACATGTATTTTGTACCTCCAGGTGCTCCATGTTTCAACAAAATTTAAGTTTTTTACGATCGGACCATCCGGGGAAACTAGTAGTAACTGAATAGAAGTACACTGATTCCTTGAACAGTTCAATAAAATCACTCAGTTACAGAAACCTTGAAGTAACTTTACACATTTGCAAATGACATCAATCATTCCATGCGTCGTCTTGGACTTTTTGATTACTTCAGAGACGTCATTTTCTTTTCGTGTGCATTACAAACCACACTGTTAAAAATTCAGGATGATTTTCTGGTATTTGTTACTGTAAAATGGCGGACCTAACGCATCGCTGATTTTTACGGTAATTTATACCGGAAAAATAAGCGATCCCAGCTCCAATTGTTTGCTGTGGCCTACCGAGGAAACCAAAAAATTTTACAGTAATATTTGATTTTTACGGTAATAATTAGTGGCAGCATGGATGAGAGTAACAATTACCGTAAATTTTCCGGAAAATTTTTAACAGTGCATTTAACGTCTTTGAGACGCCATAGTTGAATATAGTACATTAACCTCTTGACATAATCAATTGCACAAATAATTTCTGCTAATCCTAAAAACAGGTACAAGCACTTTACTTTGCAACTGCAGTGAAAAAATATATTGTTACCAGACGTTTAGAAATGTTAAATTTAACAACATATTTTTCAAGCATTAAGTTGTGCAGAAAGCTTATGACCAATAACAGAGTTATTGGAATTGCGATTTTCATACCCCTTGACATAATAAGTTTCATGCTTTCGACTATAAAAAAGTTCCTCTCAATTATATAATAACTCAATAATAACATAAGCCCTCGCCATACAACGACATCTCAGAGATATCATTTCTTTCATGCAGATCCACCGAGAGCCCTTGTCAGTCTAGTCAAAAACTGAGGGCCCGGACTTTGTACAGGCCCGGCTCCGAATTGGAATAGTATAAATATAAATTTTAAGGGGGTAGGGAATCCGACGACCAAACTGGCAATTGACTTGCCATGGCTCTCGACTTCCGTAAAATGGCTCTAATACGCGTCAAAAACATAGTCTAACGTATTCAATAAGTTACCACCCTATAGCCAGGGCTAAGGCAGAACTACATATTTTCAGGCTTTAATTTGAGAAAAAAAATAGAATTGTTAAAATCGGGGGTAAAGCAATTAAAAGTTAAAAAATAATTTAAATGCATTTTGATTTTAAATATTCAAGATATCAAACAATCTCCAGGCTAAGAAACCAAAATGACACACGTCTTTTTTTCTCAACCATTTTTCATCTTTGTCTTAGAAAGATAGTTTTGAAATTAATTTTACTCCTCTAAAAAATGTGTCAAGGAGTACTTTCACGCTTTAAAAGAAACTCGAACAATATTTATTTATTTATTATTATTATTGTTTTTTGATAAGTCTCATTCTTTCTGCTGAAGAATAGGATCAAAACATGTTATAAAATGTCGAATACTATTACTTATTTAATTAAAACGAAATTTTGTTTTTGGAGATTCATTAATCGTTTTAAAAAAATTATTTGGTCTTTCAGGAACGAGCGTATAAGCTTACAATCTACGTTACAGACGGCATTCAGGTAAGCTATATTTGGATACGCTGAATAATATTAAGTAAAAATATATAACAAAAAAAGTTTTGTTGATTTAAATAAAAAGTTTAAAATGATATTAATTTTTAATGATTTTTAAATGATTAATTTATTTTTCATCTATTATCTATTAATCGTTCGCCACTGTCTGAAAGAAAATCTAACCTTTAACTGAAATACTGTTAATGCGTACTTTAAATTTTCACTTTGTTTTACTGTGATTTTTTTTCCAGACAACAGAAGTAGAAACCAGTATTATCATTACAAATGCCACCAATCAAAAATCACCTTTTTTAGAGTTCCCACCCCTCATCACAGTTTCAGAGGTAAACATTTGATACTTTTTTAGAAGTTACTTTTATAACTGAAAATATTGTAAGATAAGGATGATAGTCTGAAATTATTTGTTTAGGAAGGAAACTGTAAAAGAAGCTTTAGACATTTTCGTTCTCTTTTATATAAAAAAAAAACACAAAATGCTGTCGGATTGGCGAAAGTAGTCAATTATCGAACTCTGACGGAATAACCCCTTTTAACCACCATGTGGTGAAGTGTGGAGTATATTTAACCCTAAAATATATTTCTTGGGCTCTCAGCTAATTTTTCCCAAATTTAAACATTCTTCTAGTATTTTGTAAATTTAATTTAAAGTCGTCTGAATTCAAAAGCTCAGTTTTTCCGGAATGTCAGACAGCCCACCTGACTAGTAAAGGGCCAATGCACTGAATTCATTGTGACCATTTTTGGAAAATGTCCGTCACTATGTGAAGAGTTTTTGTGACTACTTTATCTCAAAACGTGACGCAAGAGAACAAAAATTGGTACTAGACTGAAATTTTAAAACCTTCGACGAGTTTACCCCATAATCAGTCCGACTCGCACTCTTACTCCACATCCTTGGCAGCAGTTAGTTGTTGGAAGGGAAAATGACCATTTCTAGCTCCAACTTTTGGAATTTTCATGCTTTCGACTGCCGATTCGGAGTTCATGTCTCGGCCTTCGACTCCGCAGTCATGGTTTCTAGTAACGATGCAGCTTCTTCTTAAATAAGTCAAAAATTATTTTTGCTATAAAATAGTAAATTTCTTGTTCTGGACATTCAAAATAATAATTGAGATTATTAATATTTGGTGCAGTATTTATTTAGTTAATATTAAGAAAACAAGTGTTTTAAATATTTTGCACACTTAGTCAAGTGACATCAGGGCAAAGAGGATGGGGCGAAATGAAATCGTTCATTTCGTTCAGTTCTTCAATCATTACTAAATCACTTACATATTCTTTTATTAATTAATTGAATTACATTCCTTCATTTAATAACTCGCTTATTTATACATTTATTCACTGTATCATTCACTCATTAGTTTTTCGTCATATGTTAATTAATTAATTATTTATTGGTTTATTGTTTTGTTAGCTTTTAATTGTTTTATTCATAAAGTCACTCATTCATTCAGTCAATCATTTGATCAAAAATATTTTTCATAATCGAATAGAAAATATTTGCTTAGAAAAATATTTTATTTTTCGATTGCACCATGAAAAAAAGAAAAAAATGAAAAGGTTCCACTTTTTTGCAAGGCACAAATTTACTGCCAAAAATTAAAAAGTCATGTTTCAATGAAAGTTGTATTTAAAATTGTTCTTTCTCTATATGCTGCAATTTTCAAAATACATTTCCAAGTTGTTCATTTTGAAAAAGCTGTACCATCCTAACTGTTTCATTTTGCCCCACACATACCCTTACTGCATTTTTTTTATGCTGTCGAGATGTCAACGAAATATTGCGAGTAATTTTATAACGCATTCCGAGAAAAAAAAAAAAACTGCCTTACTGTCCTGAACGACGACACACCACTAATATATGTACATCCTTTTTGAAGCTGACCCAAGAGAAGGAGGTGATAGGAGACCTGGTGGTGAGAAAGAGGAACAGCAGCAGCCTCCCTGTGCTCTTCGAAGTCGAAGGTTCGGACAAATTCGCCATCCGTTACGTCATCAGTCCCCTCAAGGAAGCGACCAAGGCGGAGATCTTCCTCGTACAAATGTTGGACTACGAGAAACAGAACCTATTCACGCTCACCGTCTACGCCTTGGTACGGAAATTACTGTGCTTTCACACAAGCAATTCCCATTATTTAAAACTTCTTTTGCATCTAGTTAACATTATTGTAGGCTTTCGCACGAATTTACCGCCCTTAAGCCACGGCTAAAGCAGTCTAAAAGGAACCGATTGCTTTGGCAAATTAGGATTCAAGTTAACATGAAACACAATTTTTTAAAAATAGAGGAAAAAACTCTCAGGTGGGAACATTTGAAGGTTCAATGTACAAAGTTTGGAACAAAAAAAAAAAAAAAAAAAACACAAGAGCCTTACATTTTAAAAACTTACATTTTCACACATTATTCTTTCCTACATTTAAAGTATTTTTATCAGCAGAAAATCGGTTTACTCCTTATTACGCCATGAATTTATTTCTTTAGTCTCAATTCTAATTAATACAACCTCTTTATCATTCTAACTATTCTTAAAGGCAATTTCGATAGTAGAAAATATGGTTAATCTAGGTAATATGGATAATCAACAAAACAAATCCTTAGAATATTAGTTTAATTTATCAAAATAGAAAAAAATAACATTTTGTAACAAAATTACATAGAATCGTTCACCAAGACTAAAAAATAATATTTTTTTAAAACACGTGCCTATGTGATCGAAGCACGTTCCAGCAAGCACTTTATCCTTGGCCCTTAATTACTGGCCTGATTTTTCAAAGATTAAACCAACAAATACATTCAAATACATTCGGTTCAATATGGCCCTTATCCAGTAATTATGGGTTGATAGCTCAGCTGGAGTAGGGTCGAGTGTGCGCTCCAGGCCACCATGATGTTTGTTTATTTACTTTAATCTTTTGCACAATATATGCAGAGGCTAAACATTTTATTGAAATTTAATGCGAATGCTTGAAGTATTTTTGAAACTTTCTCGCTATCATAATTTTAAATTGTTACTTAAGTGAAATTAAAAAAAAAATCAAATTTGAATCAGATTATCTGGAGTTCCGGATCAATGAAGAGCGAATTAACGAGATTCTACTGCAGTAACATATGAGCCATTTAGGGGAACCTTGAGATGCAGATTATCTGGAGTTCCGGATAAATGAAGGGCGAATGAACGAGCTTCTACTGTAATATCATAAGTCATTTAGGGTAACGTTGAGACAAAGTTTCTGTATTTTAAACTGACTCACTCACTTAATAGTTTCCCTGTTTAACATAAAATGGCAGAAAAACTCCGAAAGTATTCCACAGCTACATAAAATATAGAAAAAATAATGATTAAATTCATTTAAAATGGATCTTGCTCATAGTTATCATGCCTCTTTGTATCACATTGAACCTCGTCAGAGATGAGACGCAGAACAAATTATTTTAACAACATTAGTGCCACTTTAATGCAGGAAAATAAAGCTTAAAAACTTTTAAAAACTCATAATCGTTCAAAATTTCCTGAGTAGCTACGGAAAACAGTTTTCGCAACACAATTTATTTATTTTTTTATTTGGTGGATAGGTACCGCATAAAAAGTCTCACGCAGAAAATAATCCAACAAACTTACGATAAAACTAAGAATTGCTTTTTTAAAGGGATTCAAGACACCGCAGCTACTTGGAATCCCTCTAAAACATTCACAACCTGATTTATATTTAAAAAAAAAAAACATGGCAACATTAACAGTAAAATTAGCAAAAGCTCTTATTTTACAAATACAAAACTTTTGAAAACGTATAACCATTTTCTTAAGTAGCCTGACAGCACGCAAATTTTCTTGCAGCAAACTGGTTCAAAATGACTTTCGCCACTTGATACCTCGCATACGTTTTATAAGTAGTTTCATCAATTGAGTCCGAGTTTGATTGAAATTTTCATGTACCGCACAAAAACAGGTTTGAGTGAATAGAATATGACAATATAAGATGAACAATTTCAAAAACTTCAAAAATGGCTTCCAAACAGTTAACTCTGACCGATTGAATAATGCAATATACAATACTGCCAAATTTCTGTTTGGAAAATAAAGACTAGTAAAACTATTTTATAACTTTGCCAGGAAATCTAGCATAGGACCTTCTAGATCTTTTTATCAGTAAAATAGACTAGAAATTCATTGAGTGGTGCAAGGTTAACAAACATGGTTCAAATTTACTATAAATTACTTACTCTTGAACTTTTTTTTTTATAATTAACGCTCAAACATCATTTGAAGCAGTGAGAAGCAAACGGATGTAAGGGCCAAAAAAAAAACAAAAAAAAAAACAGATAATCGGTGAAAGTATTAGGAAAAACCACTCCTTTATTTCGGGACAAGAGATGGTACTAGTAGCCCTGGTAGGTGCTACTGTACGGCATGATTTAGAGAAAAAATCTATGAAAGCCTACCTAGGATCTGAACTTTAAACGCCTTTTACTCAAAACTTTATAAGTTTACTCATATTCTTTTGCTTCTCGCTGCCTCATTTGTACGTTAATTTAAGGGGTTTTTTTTCTATTAGAAGACTTTCTAAAAACAAGTGGAAAGTTAGTAAAGACGCAGAAGCACTATTAAATAACCAGAATTCTAATTTGAATAACTCATTCATAGAAAGTACATAAAGGACGTAAATCTCTAGACTTTGTACACAATGAATATTTAAGCAATCATTTAAATGGGCTTGGACCAAATGAGAAGTTAGTTTTATTACCAATAGCAATTTTTTTTTTTTTTGAGCAATCACGATTGCTTATTGCTTTCATTTGACTGTTTTTGGAGTTCTTATTTTATTTTCCTACCGCCACCCTCTGCACCATCACCGTCGACCGGCTCCTCACGATGCAGCTCCTATAGCGAAAGCCGTCTCCAGGTTGCATCCATGTCCTACACACACGCGCGCATACGCAGGGCCTGATTAACGCACGGTCCGGTGGGTCCGCGGACCTGGGCACCACAAATTTAGGGGCACTAAAATAGACTAAATTAACTTCCTTTTTTGCTGTTCCAGTGAACGTTCCTTTTCAGCTTTTAAAAGAATCAAAAATCATTTGAGAAGCTGCGTTTCTCAGGATAATTTAAGCGTTTTCCTTATTGACCATTGAAAATTCTGCGACATCAAAATTAGATTTCGATGATTTGATCGACACATTTGCCTCTGTTTACCCCAGAAAGGAGCCTTTTTAAAGCTTGATGTCAGAATTAGATTTTTTTTTTTTTTTTGCTATTTTTGCAGTGTTAAATTGTTTTTTAACTCATTTTCACCTTAAGGTAAAGCAATTTTAACTATGATTAGTATGGTGACTATCAAGTGTTTGATATTCAAATCCTAGGTTTCTGTCATAATGTGTAGGTTTCTAGTATATTAGATTTATAGTATAAAACATTGACTTTAAAATTGTGCTGATTTTCTCATGGGGGGGGCCCATCTTCTTCTCAGGACCTGGGCACCAGTTTGTCTTGATCGGGCCCTGCGCATACGTACGCAACTACACACACACAAGCACACATACACACAAACAAACACGTACATACCCACACGCATACATACGGACACCTACACATACACACACGCATACACACAGACCTACACATACACACACACAAACACACACACATACACACACATACATACAGATACCTACACACACAAACACACACACATACACACACGCATACATACAGACACCTACACATACACACACACAAAAACATACACACACGCATACATAGACACCTACACATACACACACACAAAAACATACACACAACTACCCACACATTCATGCCTGCACACATGCCTACACACACATACACATACCCCTACACACAAACACACCTACCCCCTACACCCAAACACACCCGCCTACATACACACTCTCGTGATTGCGAAAAACATAATTTGAATTCAAGATGTCAAAATTCAAATTTTTTTTTTTTTTTTTTTTTTGCTTTCAAATCCAGTTCGCCCCTAAGTTTCCTGATGAGATTTTAAGTTGAAGAACCCGTCAGTGTCTGTTAAAGATGAATTTTTATGAGCTTAATTTTTAAAACCCACCTCAGACGTTAAAAAATATATATTTAGCAGTAATATTGATCATATGATATTCAGGTAGTCCATGGTTTAATTTACATTTGAAATCTTAAAAACCGATGTATTGATAAGCAGATATTGTTACTGTTTTCTACAATTTTTCCGATCAATCTTTCGTTTAAACGTGAGCATTAAACCGTCTTATTCCGAAATCTTTGAAGTTTACTTTGTTTCACTTTCAATTTCATTCCTTTCTGCTAAAGAAAAAAAATCATTTAACTACATCAATTGTACAGATTTTTTGTCTGATAGAATTATTTTTTTCATTTAATTATTGTCTCTATTTATTTCGATTCACCCTAGAGCTAATATTACTAAGTTTTTTAAAAAATTTATTACAAGTTTGTATTGTATACGTATGATACGGAAACACTTGTTTCCGTAACGCTTTAATTTTCGCGAGCCCGTCATAATCACGTAAATTTAAGCCTCGTGAAATATTTTTTACTTCTTTTTCGGTTCTGTTCCTTAAAAATTCGCGAAAGTTTTTGCTCGCAAATTCACCAACGTCTTCATTTTCACGAAAAATACGGCTCACGAAAAAAAGTGCTTTATAGTAACGCGTTCATGTGGTTTTCAGCGGATTCAAATCCACAATCAAATGCAATAATTAGCATTAGATACAAAAGAAGGTTATTCAATACAAAAGAAGGCTATTCACTTACCTCTATTCGCCAATATTTTGATTTTCAAAATTTTCTACGTTCCTTAAGTGGAGGCACTACAAAAATTTCTATCCTATATTGAATAAATTCTCCGACATTGTAACTTGCAAGAACTATTATTTTGTAGCATTTCGAATTAATTTTTTTTTCTAAGCATCCTGATAACGTTTAACTCAAGCACACACATGTAAGTACAACCAAAAAGAATTCACAATCACAATATCTCAATGGAAGCCATTTCAATACACATAAACAGATAACGCCACATTTCCGCAACGCCCATCCAAATCAACACATTGGCAACTCTACGAGCTTGTTGCCAATGCAAAATTCAAATGCAATAAATACTCCCAACAGAAGTAAGAGTTTTTATGCAGAAGAATTTCAATTGGGACTATTCACTCCAGTGTCCACCGTACCTGCCACTATTTGTGGTTTAACCAGTTGGATGGGACCCTGATGATAGGACATCTCTAATTCTTTGATTTAGATCAGAAGCCGTGAAATCTCGCGTCCAGCACCCCCCGAGGTATCGTTTCACAAAGAGGACTTTGTGACCACGAGCATATTTAACGTCCCGCAGTCACCATTAATGAAAACGGTGGATCTTCGACCGGTTAGGATCGGCCCCGATCGAGCCCAGGATTCTCCGGTCACAAGTTCGATGCTAAACCGATAGGCCACTACAATCTTGTTTCAATTGGGACTGGGGTTGATTGGGTTTTGGTGCCCAATAGCTGAAAGGAAGTTCAGCATTTCACATTACGGTGCAATGATGAAATCCGATGTTGTTATTGCCTTAGCACACTAGGTAATGATAATTGTAGCAACACAATGTCTATCTAGTACATCAATTATTTATTGGAGGGTTACTGGTTACTTACATTTCGAGTTCGTGTACTTGGTCACGCAGGACTCGTTTACGAACTCACTTCCAATATGACAAATAGTACAATTCAGGCACATATATATTCAGTAAGTTACCGCCCAATAGCCAGAACTAAAGCAGAAATACATGAAATACACCGCCGTTCAGTCATTTTCAGCCGAGGACTGCAGTTTCGTGCTTATTAGCACTCATCAGCCCGGCATAGGAAAGTGACTGAGCTGGAAATGGAAAACCTCTTAAGGAAACCAAGAGTGTCAAACAAACTGGTAGCTAATATAAGAATTAGCGCAGAACAGACGAGTGACCGAAACAATGGTTCGGTTCAGTTCGAATATTGAAGGCAAGGCATGGTATATTCACATAGTATAGGTCAGGCACATAGTATAGGATAGAATTAACAGCACAGAGAAGGAAATTACAACCAGGACAAAAGGGCGGGAATCGAACCCATCACCTCGGGATTATTCCCAACTACGCTATCGAGGACCGATGATATTAAATGCTTATATTTATACGGAAGCTCAGCAGTTTTGCATACATAGAGGACTGTGTATTGTCCGTTTTTCACAAGAAGGCACTTGACTCCTCCCTAGTCACGTGGTATCCGATGATTCTATTTCGCTGTTTTCGGCTGAAACTTTTAGGCAGAAATTCGGATAAAAGCAGCAGTTTTTAAAGTGTAAGAATAACTAAAATGACAACAGACGAGTGAAGCAAGTGATGTAAAGGACACTAAGACTTTTTTGCACATTAAAATGCACGCCCAAGTTAGGGATGTCTGATTGTGTCCTTTAGAAGTGCGTGGATTGCGAACCGATCACCCCCGGCGTAAAATGGAACTCTGCGTTCGAGGAGGCGTGGTGAAGTGCCTTCTACTGAAAAATGGACAATACAAAGCGCTTTGCTGCCGAATACACACAGGTAAAGCATTGGTTTCCTAGGAGCGAATCGCCGAGAGGAAAAGTTAATTCTTCTGCGCATGCGCGCCCGTGCGAAATCGACGTCGGGAGTGGCCACGCCGGAATCACTTGACATTGATTTCAGTGTCACGCCGAGTAGCGACGCCAAAGCTCGGTGATTTCGCTTCTAGGAAACCAGGGCTTAAGATAGAGACCCAAATGATATCATTAATAGCTTGGATGTTAATTTTTCTCCTTAATGGGTAGACGTGAAATGGTTTGAAGTTAAGCGAAATTAAATGTGGAGACATTTCCTGATATGTTCCATTTTTCATGTATGACAAAATCTATGATTTGTGAAATGATTATTACTTTTTACAATGGGAAAAAAAGTTTGTGAAAACATGTTATAGATTATTGTGTAACCTGAACACCTTTTGCGAAGGCAGTAGGAAGCCAAGTGGCTAGGAAATCGCAACATCTCGGACTCAGTTCCCGATATTATAAGGATCCTCTGATTTTTTGTGTAGTACATGTCTTTATCTTTACTAATAATAAAGCTGAAAATCTCTCTGTCTGTCTGTCTGGATCTCTGTGACGCGCATAGCGCCTAGACCGTTCATGAAATTTGGCACAAAGTTAGTTTGTAGCATGGGGGTGTGCACCTCGAAGCGATTTTTCGAAAAGTCGATTTTGGTATTTTTCTATTTCAATTTTAAGAACATTTTCCGGAGCAAAATCATCATAAGATGGACGAGTAAAGTACGAAATTATCATGACGTGGAATGGGAGAACGAATGAACATAGCCAATTGGCGAGAAATTCGTCATTCATTATTTGTAAATATACAGGCGAACCGAATGACCTTTTAATTTTCAACTACGGGCAAAGCCGCGCGGGTACCACTAGTACTTGATAAGTCTGTGGGCTCGAAAATCTTATGGTCGGTCGATGAACAATCACCACAAGTACGTGAATCTGGAGTAGATTTCCCTCACCTTCAGTCTTGTGTCCTAGTAATTCAGGTGGAAAATACTGGTGCTGCCATTTCTTGATGGTTAGGTCATTTGTCGCTGTTTTGTGTTAAAAGTTACGGTATTGCCTACTAGGTGCTCTTTTGACATTATTAATGACAATATTTTCCACTACTTGTATGTATGACGAATTACTGTGAAAGATATGATAAGAGTTGACATGCGTTGTTATGTGAATGACAACATTCACATAGCAAAGACATCGTCGAAAAATTGAAAATTTCCGGTGATTATGACATGCTCCAATTCCGGTCACTCACTGCAACATCTTCGGCATTTCGTCGTTTTACACATTAGCTTTGACTCGTCATGTTGGAATGTTAAAACGTGCTAAAAAGTTAATTGTAATTCTAAAAGATCATGAAAGAATGGAATAACTGTGTTTTTCATACAAAATTATTGAATGTAATAAGCAGTAAGTAACGTAGCGGGATCTCGATGGTGTGCCAAATTTATTTTAGCTACCTGTTTGGTGGCCAGATTAAATGAGATGATATGCGCCGCTAGATTGATCATTGTTCAGTGGCGCACACAAGGGAGGGGTCCGGGGGGTCCGGACCCCTCCCATAGCTCTTGCATTTTTCTTATTCCAACTGATTATGATTCTATGTACTTTATACACAAAATATTTCCTAACAAAGAAAACAAGAATTTCAGTTCTAACAATCGAGAAAAAAAATCCTCTTAAAAGATTTTTTAGAAAATGTGTACGTTTCTTGTAAAGAATTGCACAAGTGAGAGATCTTTCTCGACTTTGAGAAGGCTAAAAACATTCTAAAATAGTACTATGTATAATTGAACGTTTAATGTGTTTTTGTACTGCGGAATTCAAGCAATGTCACCATTACACACTGAGGAAGTTATAAATAAAATCGAAAAATGAACTAGAAAACTAAACTTTATTCTACGATGTTTTGTAAACCTATAGAGGCAGACTATGGGTGACTGTAAATGAAAACAGAGTGATAATAATGTTTCTAGTTTTGTAATTACAGGTTATAAAATGAGATTTTTCTTGTTCTTCAGACTTGATGCTTCTTATACTTGAATTCTGGCATCTGTTTTCATTTATGAACAATGATAATTGTAAATACATTGCATAAATTCTTTTGCTTTCAGGTAATTTAAGTATTTGTTATTAATATTTTTTTATTAATTAGTGCTAATTATTTACTCAATAATTTATTTTTTACTGTTTTTGTTCTCAAGAATCAATAAAATCAAGTCAATATGTTTGACGGCATATTGGAGTATGATATGAAAATGGGACTTTTAACTATGGACCCTCCCCTTGCAAAATTTCTGTGTGCGCCACTGTCATTGTTTAATCTAGACTGACCCGTCATAACAATGACGAAACAGCAGTCCCTGAAAGTAATAATCGGGCGGGCTATCGGTATATTTTATGATTAAATGTGGAGGTACTAATCAAAGCTATCCATGTCAAATTTCGACAATTTTTTGGGAGTCCACAAAAAACGAGTTTCTAAATAACCTTTTATGGAAAATTTATTTATATTTTTATATATAGATTGATTTAGTCTCATCTATGTTGTTAAAAGAAAGCTTTTAAGAACATAACCATGTAGAAACCTGAAATCAAAATTTTAAATTTGATTGAATCTAATGGACATGTTTTCCTTTAACTAAAATCAGAATGAACGTGCTTGTTTCGAATGAATTACGAACCTAAAACATTAACAGTCGTTTACCATAATCTCAACAGCAAGTAGCACAAAACTTGACAGTAGATCAGATCCATGTCAAGTGACCAAAATTGGGTCTCTTAATGGCTTGAAGATTGCTTTTTGATTGGAACAAGTCCATGGATATGTTCTTGTTTGATTTTGAACTCTTCTCAACATAGTATAAAATGAAGTGTCCAAAAAGCGTCTGTGTGTTTCAACCCGCGAAACTCGAGAACTACTCGGCCGATTTCGCTGAAATTTTCACAATTTGTTCCTTTAAGTCCTGAGAAGGTTTGCAGACCAGTTCGAAAAAAAATCGCTGAATAGTTCTTTTTTTATTCCAATTTAGGCCCAATTTTCACATAAATTCCCGAATATGGGGGTGAAAAATTACTCGCAAATAGTAATATTATATATCGTTGGAAAGGGAAGAATTTTCCGGGTTCTACGCAATTTTTTCCATTGCTCTAACTTAATTGCGGCGGGAGGTTTTTACGTTTTTAGCTTGAATTTGTTTAGGCTTAGCTGAAATTTAGGCACTACTTTCTTCATTAAATTTATCAATAAAAAGTGAATGAATTGTCCTACAGTTTTCGTTTTGACACCATTGAAAAGAGCTACCTTTTTTACTCCAGATCTAACTCGACCTATGGTCGGAAGTTTAATTCTCTATCTCCATTAGAAAAAAAGTTACAAGCTAATGAAATGAAGTTCAAACATCTGTTCTCTATTCAAGTTTTCAACCATTTTATTTTGCGTTTCCACGGTAACGCTTTTTGAGTCCATCGTTTCCACCTTTCTCATTTTCCATTCTGAAACTTATTTTATTTTGTGTTTCCATAGTTACGCTTTTTAAATCCATCTCTCTCATTTTATTTTAATTTCTTAAAAGTATTTTAATATCTGTCGTCATTGTTTGGAGTTGAAATTTTGCATGATGATTTTTTTTTTTTCTTTTATTTATGCCTGATTGTTGAATATACGTCACTTGACACAATTTTTGTTTTCAAAGTAGACCGGTCAAAGCCGGGCAACGCAGCTAGTAAAATATAAAAAAGAAAAAAAAATGACATTATTATAATTTTATTGAAACTAACAATACAGTCTAATAGAAACCATCTTATATATATCTGAACCAGCTACTAACTGAATTTTTGTAGATACTGGATAAAGGTGGTTTTGATTGGTACCTAGTCAAATGAAAATCGTAAGAAACGTTCCTTTTTTTTACACCAAACAATAAATAAATATCACTTTGATAATCTTAGAACCCATGGACAGACGAAGACGTAGACACTAGAAATGTGGCCATGTTGACGATCCTGGTAGCTGTGCGAGATGCCCAGGACACACCCCCTGTCTTCCACCCCTTGCCACCTGTCATTCAAGTCTCCGACAGCTTACATTTGGTAAAGACGCATATTTTTACCAGAACATGGATTTTATTATTTGTTATTTGCATGCATGAAAACTATAGCATTGATAACAAAATCTTCTTTTTTTTTAGCTCACGAAATTTAACATTACATTATTCTTTTCTCAAACGTCTTTTTTACTCATAGGGAGACTACGTAACGCAAATCATTGCAGAAGATGGAGACTTCGGCAATCAAAGAAATGTCACTTACAGTTTTGTTCCAGGTAATTGTATTTAATTATTCTACTTAACTTAATTCAGTTTCAATTGTTAAATCTCTTTTTGAACACAAGAAAGGTGATGCCATATTTTTTTTTAACTCAAAACATCTTACTGACCTAGTTATATGTCTACAATTTCTGCAAAATTTATTTATTTAAGTGATGTGTTTTCGATTGGAGGGGTGGATACAGGATTTCTTTTTAGGGGGGGGGGCATGCTCAAGAACGTAGTCCTACGTACAAGAATTTCTTCTACGAACAACAACCCCTCCCTCCCCCACCGCAAAAACTCTTCAAATATACAAACAAAAGTTATTGAAATCATAAAAGCTCTTCAAATATTTCGATTCCGAGTCACAACTGACTACAACTGTATTTATGTCGAGGACTGCGTACTAAGTGCCTTGCCTCCATTATTTTTTATACCGATAGATGGCAGCACCATCACCGGATCGAACAGTTAATGAGAATTTAGAACTAGACCAGGAGCTAATAGCTACCTGGTGCTAGCACCCCCAGAGGTATCGTTTCACTTGGAGGACATTGAGACCACGAGAATATTTAACGTCGCCCATCCCCTTTAATGACGACGGTGGGTCTTCGACCATCGAGGTTCGAACTCAGGACCCTCTGGCCCCGAATCCGACACTCTACCGATCGGGCATCCACGGCCCACCTTCAAATATGCTTACAAAAATCATCGAAATCATTGATAAAAATCATTCTAAAAGTTTTATTTAAAAATAGTTTTTCAGTTTTAGAATGCAAGCCGAAAATTTTCGGAAACAACTTAAAGTTTTCGGAAATTTCGGATCACAAAACCTCTAATTGATTAAATATTTGCATTATACTCGACACATATTTATCTTAGATGATAACTTTGCATGATACTCGAACACATCCATCTCGTATGCAGAAAAATAACATCACTTAAAATAATAGTAAAAAACACGGCGAAAATCTAATAAAAAAATAAATATTCCATTAATATAATTCGGACTTGATGAATTACTCACCGAGTGATTAATTTCAATTGTAGAAAACTCGGAGGTTGACGAAGAAGTCGTCGCAGTCTCAGAGTCTGAGACAGGGACTCCAGATATGTTTCCATCGATTTTGGATTCATCAGTTTTTACAACAGTCCAAAAAAAGTCTACAGTCGACTCCCGCTACAACGCGATCCGACTTACGCGAAATGGCTATAACGCGAATTTTTCCCCGGTAAAGAATTTTATTCCCAACGCGAATTCTTCACCCGCAACATGAAAATTTTCCGAAGGGAATCGCGGTTTTTTTCGTGAATAGACCTTCATCCCTTTGACATCGCTGAGGGTGGAATTTCCTACACCATATTAGTCTGCACATCGCTTATACAAATAACTACTCCTCATTTTCCATTTATCTTTTTCATTCTATATGGTAAAGTTGATGAAATATAATGACACCTAAGAGCGCTGTTTCATTTTGAACTGTGAAGATAGAAGGAAAAAGAGAAAGTTTCAACAACTATAGTGCATTTGTTTTTCTTACTACATAATATACGTACCGTAGTGGTTTATTTTACGTCTTCCTTTCCCATTGATCATTGACTTTCTGCATCGTAGCAGTTTTTTATGTTAAATAAAACGATTTTTTTTTAAATACAATAGATAAAAATTCAATTTTTTTTTTTAAAGAAACAGTAATGTATAGTTAAGAAATGGTTTTTAACAGTTTGAGGTGGTGTTTATAAGTGTCTTTAATCGTATGGGTATATTTATAAAAGTTCTTACACATACCCTTTTCCACAATGCGATATTTCAACTTACGCGAAGGATCTTGGAACGCATCCCTCGCGTAAGTCGACACTCGACTGTATACTGCTTTGTCACTCGAACGCTTCATTGTTTTTGTTATAGGTCAGGGGTTCCCAAAGTGGGTGCCGTGGCACCCTCGGTTGCCGCAAGGAAGAGTGAGGGGTGCCGCGAGCAGTTCATGTTATAAATATGCGTGTATAATTGAAATAGATTAGGGTGCGGTGAAAAAATTGTAATTAATCAAAGTTTGCCGTAAGTCGCAAAAAACTGGGAATCCCTCTTACATGTAGTTCTTTTCTAACAAACGCGGCCTTTTTCAAAATGGTTTCCGTTTAATACGGCGGGCTAGTTGACGATAATCTTTGTATAATAAGGTTTTGTGCTAATAGGCCAGTGCCAGTAATGTTTGAGACCAAAAAAATTTAGAACAGGATGAAACTCATTGCAAAAGTAAGAAAATATAATAAAATTAATAGGAAAAATAATTTACGGGCGATCGGAGTTCGGGAAGGGGGGAGGAGGGGAGTTTAAGGGAGGGGGGAACGGTTTATCACGATTTTCGGAAAAACTACAAGTCCTATCGAAAAAAAGTAAATGGCAAAGTTGTTGGCAATATAGTGAGAGCCGCTTATTAAAATCATATTCGTTCTCAGAATATTTGATTTTTTAAAGATGCTGATTTCATAAACCGGAATACCTACCTTTAAAAAAAATTAAAGGTTTTGAAGTTTAAAAACTTTTAAAAAGGAAATGAATTACACCATTTATTTTTGTTTTAAGTATTTCAAAATGCAGTTCTCATTTTAACTAAACATAAGGGGTTTCTTTTATTTTACGCAAGGTTCTTAAAATATTGGCGTATTGCAGTTTGGTTAACAGAATTGGAGAGTAAATAAGATTCAATATCGTTTGTGTGTGTGAGAGAGTTTGCTTAATGTTTTGTATCGTTCAACATTATATTTTCTTTTTTGCTCTAAAGTGCATCATATATCATCAAGAGCTTTTCTGGCATCCATTGAAGAGATAAATTTGGCGCTGAGATTTCCTCATCTTCTGAGACCAATTCCTTTCCTTCTTGGTGCTTCTTTATCAATTTCTCTGCATGATGTCCAAAATTTTGATTTTATAAAACGGCGATAGTGATTTTATTAAAGGATGGTTTTAACATGTTTTGGTATTACAATGATTCTGTTCTTCCAGATTTGATTTTAAAAAGCGGCTGATTTTATGATCCAGTGATTTTATTAGTGGCGGGTACTGTAATAGGAAATACAACTTTTGTACTAGCACTGATTGAAGCCCAACACTGAATAATTACTGTGTTTATTTTTTGGTGCATTTGTTTTGTGCTCATGTTTTGCGATCATTTTAGTGCTTAGCAATATTTTTAATTCTATATCTTCGCCTCAGAGCAACACTAAGACATCTAATCCCAGGAATAATGTTAAGATATCCTACTGTTGCACTGAGGCTATGCTTTTGCAATTATATTTTCGTTTTGTTATAAAGTATGGAGCATCGCATCTCAAACTTAAAAAAAAAAAAATCGCCCAAATTTTATTGTCTTTGTGCGTGTGTGTGCTTACGTTTTTTTTTTTGCTTGGTTCTTATTACTTAGTACCCAAGGAGTTCGCCAGCTTACTTCGGAGTTTGGAAGGCGTTCGCAAGGGAAAAATGTTGGGAACCACTGCAATACAGGACCAAAAATTCAACACCGATATTCAGTATTTCTAAAACGTAATACCGGAATTAATACCGGTATTTAAAATTTCTCAAAAAAATGATTGAAAACATTTTGTTTCGATGCCACACTTCATAATTTTGTACACAAATTGTATTATTTATAAAAACGTATTATGAACAAATATAAAATGAAGGAACAAACGTCATAATGAAAAAATCAGTAATAGTAAAAAAACATAATGCATTTATTGAATTGTCTAATCTTTGAACTCATTTTAGTGCTCAACTTTTCTACAGCTGAAAGTACTCTTTCTGAATTCATGGAGGTTGGTGATACTGTTAACAATGTGCGATTCATCTCCCCTAATTGTCTAGAAGTCCTTCATCTTCAAATAATTTGGTCTCTTGCTTTTTATTTTGGGATAAATTCTTTTGTGTGTGTGTGTTTCTTTTGTATAGAATTCGGAATACCGGTATTGCAATTACTACTCCCATGTTATCGGTTCCGAGATATACTTTGGGGAATATAATAGCTCAATTTTAAACTAATGAAGTGATAAAAGTAATGAAAGCGACAATAAAGACAAATATAAAATATTTGAAGTGGGACAACACTCAACATACTCAATGGCTTTTCATACTGAGAAAAACCCATCTATTTTCCAAGCCAGGGGTGCAAATGACAATGCTTACTGGTCCACGAGTATTTCTCGAACTACTAACATAAGAGATAAGAGTGCGAAGCAAAATAACCAACTTCTTTACTACTGTTCAAAGATAAGAAAGGAAAACAAAACAAATCTGTATGCGTTTATATGATTTTTAGCACGAACTTGTTTATTACGAGCACACGGTTATAACGAGCAAAGAACGTGGTTTCTAGGCTCTCGTTATAAGCTAATTCGACTCTACTATACCGGGTGTTCCGTTTTAACCTGCAAAAAACCTCTATTTTCGCAACCAGTAGTCGTAGATGCATAATTCCAATTTGCAAAAATGTTCAATATCAGATGCAGAGTTAAAATATTGAAAATTTGAAATAAACAAAAAAAAAAAAAAAAGAGTAAAAAAATTACAAAGTTTAACTTTTTATACGTACCCCAAGTCCCCTAACTTATGTTTAGGGAAATAATCTCCATTGAAAAACAATTCTAACACAAAAAGTTTGAAATGAGTACGACCAATATTCATCGAGATATGCAACGCAGCGTTTTGTGACTTACACCACTTTACACTCGCCGTCAATAACACCTTTTGGGGGAAAATATAGCATTTAACAAGTGTTTATAAAACTATATGTGTGCAGAGTGTGGTTTTTCAAATTGTTCGAGGTTTTGCAGAGTGTTTTTGCGTATCACGGCATAACATTTGCATGAATTTTTGAATAGCAATGAAAAATATAAATACCTTGCTTTTTTTAATTTGACAACCTATCATTCTTCTGAAAGGGCGATAAGTTCCAATCATACCTTCTGTATGGTCCCTTAAAACCTTGAACTGGAATATCTCCTTTAGTTTCGGTCGCATAAGTGTCACGTTTTTTGAATCAAGAATAGTTTTCAATTCAGATTAGTTCTTTAAATATAAGTTAGAGGACCTAGGGCCCGTATAAAAAGTTAAATTTTGTATTCTCTGACTCATTTTTATTTTTGCTTCAAACTTTCAATATCTTAACTCCGCATCTGATTTTAAACATTTTTGCAATGGGAAACATGCATCTAAGACTAACGGTTCCGAAAAAAGAGGTCTTGCAGGTTAAAACAGAACACCCTGTATATATTTTACAAGTATCTTTTTTTTTTTCAACAGGTTCTCAAGGAATCACATACTTCAACATGCACTCTAGGACTGGAGTGATCACTTTAGCGTCTTCTATTGAGCTTCTGAGGGAGGCATTTCAAACGGCGGGACCATTCGTGCTGTCGGTCCAGGTATGTCTCCATCAATGTTTCATCACATTCAACACTAACGCGGTTCCCGCACGGCTCTGCCCGTAGTAGAAAATTAAAAGGTCATTTGGTTCGCCTGTATGTTTAAAAATAATGGATGATGAATTTTTTCCAATATGCTATATTAATTTGTTCGTTCATGTGGTGGTAATTTGCTCGTCCATGTTATGGTAATTCGCTCGGTAAAATGATCCTAAAATTGGAATAGGAAAAGAACAAAACCGAAATTTTGAAAAATCGCTTCGAGGTCACACACCCCTATGCTACGAACTAATTTTGCGCCAAATTTCATGAAAATTAGCCCAACGGTCTAGGCGCTATGTGCGTAACTGACATAGATCCAGAGATCCAGACTTTCGGTTTTATTATTAGTAAAGATAAAGATTGATCAAATATCAAACTCAAACCAGTAGAAGATCGGTAATAAAATATTTTGTTCCTTGATTGTTTTTAACTCGCTAATTCATAGCACCAATTGAGAAATGTTGCAATAATGACAGAACATTTTTTTTTTGTTCCTTCGCGCTTTTAACTTGCTCATAAAAGTGCTGACACATGCTCAAGCATGCTTGCGAATTCAAACTTGAGCGTGTTGTTGTAACGTGAATAATCTTATACATTGCCAGCATCGTGCTGGTATGAAATTGTCCAACACTCATTCAAGCTTGCCGGTACAAACATGTTTCAGCAAATTCATTTAGAATCAAATACAGCGTTCGTGGTGCCGAATGTTTTGATCGTTGCGATTTTTGCACAATCGGTACAAACTATTTCATTCTCGCCTCTAAGTCAGGCAGGACTGTAAAATATTAAATATCCAGTTGGGGTTGGGGGAATGTGACTGACTCATTTTCCCAACCACGGATTCTCGTCACAAAAGTGAGTGTTTTTTCTGATTTTGAAAAAAATATATAATCGTACATTAATCATTTCAAATGCTTATATTATGTTCTTTTATTGTTTAGAGAATATTTTACAAACAAGTTTGATGTTTCATCGTTTTATTATCTGAAATATGCATTTCTATAACATGTGTCCGGATTATTGGACGTGTCATAACTATTTCAACCTCACCTATAAACTTGAAATTTTACCTATAAGATATTCTTTACCATAGTACACTGTCTACCAAACAAAAACACTTTTGGTTAAGTATTTCAAAATTCCGTCTGAAAGGGTTAACACCAATGGATATTCTTAGCTCTTCATATAATTAATTTTTTCCAGGCTACGGAGGTAGAATCAGAGTTGATCCCCGGCCTTCCAGCCAGTTCGGAGGCGACGATGGCCGTCGTGCTGGTCAATACCGAAAATAGGCCTCCGAGGTTCACTAGTCGGCGGTACGTGGCGACTATCGAGGAGAATAGTCCCATTCTCACCGCAGTCATCTGGGAAGGGCCGGAAGTCCCCAAAGTATTCGACGACGATCAGGTAAGATCACTTAACTGGCATGGAATTTTATCTTGTTGTAAGTTACCGCCCTAAAGCCAGGGCTAAGGCAGAAATACTTAAAATACACCGCCAGCTAAGTTATTCCATCCGAGGACTGCAGTTTCGTGCTTTTTAGCACTCATCAGCCCGGAATAGGAATCACACTAGCTGGAGGCGAAAAATCTCTTAAGGGAGCCAAGAGAGCCAAACAAACAGGTAGCTAATGCAGAATTAACAAACCAGATGAGCGACTGCAGTAATGGTGCGGTTCAACTCAAAGATTGATGGCAAAGCTAAGGTATTTTGTAGTAAGTTACCGCCCTAAAGCCAGGGCTAAGGCAGAAATACTTAAAATACACAGCCAGCATGTTTGTTTGGCTCCTTTAAGAGATTTTTCGCCTCCAGCTCACGTGATTCCTATTCCGGGCTGATGAGTGCCAAAAAGCACGAAACTGCAGTCCTCGGATGGAATAACTGAGCTGGCGGTGTATTTTAAGTATGGAATTTTATTGTTTTGTGTTTTGCGGGTGCGAACATTCAAACTGTACAAACGTTTTCCGTGTGGTAAAATGGCGGTACGTCTAGTTAAAAAACTTTACCAGACAATTATAAAATTTTGTCTCCTATGTAGCGCTTGACAGAAATGCATTCAACGATAAGATGTACCATTCCTTTTATATAATTCTGTTAATTATATAAAAGAAAGGGTTCATCTTATCGTTGCATTATGTAAGTCATTTCATATGATTTTGTCTCCTCATGATTTCACATGATGTTGCTGTTGGCTTAACCATACATGTAAAAGTCTAAACTGGACCAAAGGCGGTCCTGACAGCTTCGGTGTCCTCGTAGAGGTCGTCGTGGTGGTTACTCAGGGGTTATCTTTCTTTTGGATGGCAGGGAAGGAAAGTGATTGCAGTTCTAATGGGCTCTTGTGTTATTCTTTTGAATTTTCAGCTGACGAAAGTGTTTTCTCCTGAGTTGTGTAATTGTTCTTCTGGGTACTTAATTCGCAAAGATTTGATGTTTGATGCATGCTTCAATATGATCTTGATTGTTCCTTTCATAAACTTTAATTTTGTGACTGAGAGCGACTTATTAGGGCTCCGTATTGAGAACACTCACCTCTTTCGTCAAAATATCGGTGCCCTAATAACTTTCAATGAGCACAACATGATGTTGTACCCTTATTATTATTTATTTCTCTCTTTTTTTGTACCTTGGATCAACTTTTATGGTGTCAACAATTGGTTTACATCTCGTGACTTATCTCGATTCATTCAATATGATGTTGGGCCTTGCTTCAATGTAAATTCCACTTTAAAATTGTACGCTTACAGTACAGAGCAAGTTTCAAATTGTGCTGGAAAAGCACACGATTCCATCTTCAATTCGTTGCTGTTTCAGCTATTTTTAACTTATGATTTTCCAATACAAAATTTTACGGGAAAACGTGTTGCCAACGTGGATGGCGGGCAGGATACGCACCTGATTCGTGTTGTAAAAAAAGGATCATCAATACTATTTTTTGACGAACCTGCACTATCCTTTGAACACTTTTAAACACCCCTCAAAGCAGTTCCAAACCATTCCTTAACTGTACAGTATCGTTTTCTACATAAATGCAGTACTTAAAAAACTGAGCTATTCGACGTAACATACTGTTACGATGCATAAAATCTTTAACTGTAAGAACCTTTTTTTTTCCTATCTTCACAAGCTTTCAATGAAGCAGCGCACTGACTGACGCGGTGTGCAAACTTCTGCCATCAGTGATGTTAAAGGAATTAAAATCCATTCTCAAAGCCAATGTTCAGAACCCAATCCTGAATCCGATATTTACGCCCCATGCTTCATTTCCAAAAAAAATCTTGTGTTTCGGCCAAGGAGTTTGAGTTAATTCTGAGATACGTTGCTCATGAAAAACTCGCGTTGCATTCCATTCGCGTAAGCCAAATCACGTTGTACGAGAGTCCATTGTATTATTACTTTCTTCTATATCTAATATATAGAAAAAAGTATTGGATTCGTGCAAATTTTCGAATTTCGAATTTTGACGGATTCGAACGTTTTGAGGTGTGCTGAGTCCATTTCGACTATTTTTGGAAAATGTCTGTCTGTCTGTGTGTGTGTGTGTGTGTATGTGTGTATGTGTGTCACGTCTGTGTGTGGCCGCTCTACAGCAAAAACTATCGCATGAAATTGAACGAAATTCGGTACACATATGTGACCCTATGTGAACTTGTGCCCATTGGTTTTTGGCGCGGATTCCTCCAAGGGGGGTGGAGCAATGGGACGTTTTTTGAGTTACGAGTGCTTGCTATTCCTCAGGAAGTAACTGGCGGAATCAAACAAAATTTGGTCTATATGTTGCCCCTAACTGGAGCAGGTGCTGATTCAATTTTGGTGTCAATAGCTCAAACGGGGGTTGAGTTATAGAACGTTTTTTGTCGTCGATTGTGACTGCTGCATCTCAAGAAATAATGAACGGAATGAAAGAAAAATTTATCGGCGAGTAGCCCTTAGTGGGTATAAGAGCTGATTTTATTTTGGTGTCAACAGCTAAAAAGGGGGTAGCGCAATCGCCCGTTCTTTTTTTTCCATTGTGAGTGCCCTATCTCAAGAAGTAATGCTACGTTCTGTTTGAAATTTGGAATATATGTGAATCCATATGTAAACAGGCTTTGGTTCAATTTTGACTCCAATCGCTCCAAGAGGTGTTGATTTTTTTTTTTTTGCGAATAAAAATAGTTTTATTAATGCAACAATAAGAAAGATAAATCGTAATAGATTGTCGTCTGCGTATTTCTCGTGATTTTAATTGTATGGAAATGATCGGAAATACTATCTCAATGAATTAAAATTTTTAACTGATGCCATCTTATGTTTTTTAATAAATAAAATATTTGTAATTAATTCAAGTAAGGCTTTTAAAGTAACTTTCAATTTTCGCTCTTTGCTTTGCTTTTACAATAATTCAGACATTGGGATGGTCGTCAAGTTTTTGCATGTGTCATTTTGTTTTTGTTAGGAATATTGCTTCCTCGTCAAGCATGGGGAGGGATCAGAAAAAGGAAAAATATAGAAGAAAGTTTCGTGATGGCCACAACATACTAGTTTTTCGTAAATTTCAGTATTTCGTTTACAGTGTGTGATTTATACCCTGATTTATTTTTGTAGCATGTTATTTTCGATATTATCTTGATTCATTTTACACTTCCAGGGAAAGAACGGTAGTTTCGAGCTGGTCTTGGATGGTGACGGGGGCACTTTTAGCGTTCAACCCTCCAGGGGAAGGAACGAGTTGATGTTTTCGTTGTTGGTCAAGAATTTCACCTTGCTGGATTATGAGACGTCAGATACCAAGTACCTCGAATTCAGAGTTAGTATATTAATTGCCAATTACTAGTGATCCAGATTGGTCCAACTCTAATCTGTACTGAAATTGGTTTCCAAAGGGGATATATCCTGCTAAACCATAGGGAAAATATCTGATACCCCCTTTAAATTTTGCATATGGGCGCCCTTGCTTTAGAATGCTCTCTTTCATTTTTTTTCAACCCTTAGTCAAAAAAATCCGCACTCGCTAGTGTCATGAAATGTGTTTTCAAAACGCAGAGATTCCACACATAACACTATTGACGATCTCCTCATAATGTTTGATTTTTTTACCGTTTTGTAGACCTATATATCTTATTATATTTACTTATTTATGGATTTATCGCTTTATTTTCAATAAACAATATGCTTAGAAAATGTAATAAATTACTCACCACTGGGAAAATAGCAGACCAGATATTTGATCAAACGATTTGCTTAATTTACAGTCACTGAAACACATTTGTTTTATTTACTACACAAAATTGTCTGGGGCGCCTTTGAGCATTTGAATAAATTCATTTTTAACAACAATATTCTTTTATAGTTAAATTTGTAATTATGAATATCACTGAAATTAACACATTGAAAGTTTTTCTTTATTTTTCAAGTAATCAATTTGTCGCTAAAAATGTTCGTATGTCAAAAAAAATCGAAAAATGAGTGATGACGACCACAGAAATGTCCAAAGTCGATTTTACAATATGACCAATGGGCGTATCTCTACAATAAATAGTAAAAAAGTTGCAGTCCCACACCCCCACAGGATCTCAAGCGATACAGTAAACTGGAAATCTTTGAATCGGTTTTCTGCAAAATGCTTAAAATTGAGATACGCTCGTTTGTCTTTTTAGCGACGAATTATTTGTTTAAGTCAGTTTTTGTTAAATTTTATTATATTTCCTAAAGTGAATGTTTCATATTTTTAATTTCTGTTGCCTGTGTGTAATAGCAAATATTTTATGCATTTGCTAAAGAACCATGTTTTTGCATTTATCAAAAAGAATTTTCTTTTTGTGAAAGTAAAAATAATGCTCATAAATGCAATTTCAGAAGGAAAAGAAGCGCAAATATGATGTACATTTGAATTTCAGGTCATTGCTCAAGAGACAGCTTCAGTGCGCCCCCTGTCAGCGACTGCCGAAATTCGCGTGAAACTAACGGATGCGAATGACAACATTCCACAGTTTTCCAGCGAAGTGTATAACGTGACCCTGCCAGAAGATGCACCCCCGGGTACAGTACTCACGAAAATACAAGTGGGTACTTTTCCCTGAGAAGGATATCAACTATTTATCAAAATTTAAATTGACCACCGTTGACTGACTTGAACGCGACGTTCCCTCTGATTAATTACAATACCTCTGATTAACCTAACAGTGGATTTAAGAGGATTTCTGTTTGGCTTATTCTCATTAGTCATAAGAGGACCTCTGTTTTGTCCTCTGAAGATGTTCTGGATGGACTATGGCCGTAAATCCTGGAATTTAGCTTAAATTTAACCAGGACTTTTGACAGCCAATAAGCTGGCATTATTTTTGTATACAGGATGTTTAAGAAAATGTATACACATTTTGAACTTCCATAGAAAATTTATTTACAATGTAAATAAAACGTAAATAACAAATGTTAATACTGTTCAAACTGGTAACCTGCAGCATCAATACAATTCCGAGTACTAGTTACCACTGATTCTGTACATCGTATGCACATCACACACTGTTCCATGAACTTCGAATTCGACTCCGATGCGCGTAATTGTTAATCTTGAAGATGGTTCTGTATCATAATCCCTTCTGTCTTTGAACTTTAACATTATCAACTTCTAGTACCACGTAATAACCTGCTTACGTTCTAAAACTCAAACCTACGTCCGCCATGTTGATATTACGATTCGATTATGCTGCCACCTGGTGAAAAAATAACATTAGCCTTGTAGAGCGGGAAATCCTGAAATGCAACTTTGTAGAACAGTAAATAAATTTTCTATGCAAAGTGTGTATACCCTTTTTTTTTTTTGGAACACCCTGTATATTAGGCAACTCGTTAAGCAAAACTTTAGAGCGAATATAAAAGCTATCGCTTTCACGAGTGCATTGGTAATACTAATAAACTTGCAAGAAATGTCTGTCATAGAACTCAAGTTAATTTCCGCAGCATATAGATCCAGGGTTCCCACTCTTCCAGCATTTTATAAAAAAAGGGTCTTTATATGGCTTTTTTAAGGCCCATTTTTAACTACTACATAGAACCGCTTCATGACAGTATCGCAACGAGAAACTTTTCAAGGTGGAAAGAGTTTCGCTTAAAAACACATGCAGAGAAACATACAGGTATACAATCGGACCTCGCTATAAAGTCAATCTCGTGAAAGTGACCCGTGCCTTTGTAACCAAATCATATGTTTTTTATCAATGAGCATGTATATAAATAGAAAAATTCTTTGTTAAATCTCCTGTGCTCCAAATTATCAGTTTATTAGGTTGTAGCTTTTTTTAACAAATGTCTTTGCCGTTTATTAAAAGTCCAGGGGTTTTTCAAATCCTAAAAAGTAGGGCCTTTGGTCAATTTTTAGAGCTTTTGGCGACTAAATATGCCTATAAGAGGAGCCCCTACGAACAATACTTGAAAATAGGACGTTTATAGGGGCTTTTGTGGGCCCGTGGGAATCCCGAGATCGTTATTGTCAGTTTATTCAAGAAAGTTCGTGACGATCTGGACTCGTGGTTGCAGCTCAAGAGATGTATTCGTTTGAGATACTGAGAAACAACATAATTACTCGCCTTATTTTTGAAAGGATTTGCTTTTTTAAGGACACAATTGTCGCAAAAAAGACATTTGAAGGGTTTGCAGCAACGAAGAGTTAACTCTATTTTTTGATCGTTGGGAAATCTCCTGGAGTTAATTAAATGTTGCCTCAAGCCAATGAAGCAGCAAAGTCATTCTAGCGAATAACTTGAGAACTATCAACTGGAGATAACTCCATGTTAAACCAAATGAACTTGAGAACTATCAACCTGAGATAACTCCTTGTTGAACAAAACGAACTTGAGAACTATCAACCAAAAATAACTCCTTGTTGAACCGAACGACCAAAAGCTGGAGTTAATTCTTTGTTGCTGCAAACTCTTCATTTAGTATCAAAACTAACTCAGCCCACGAAGTTTCAAAAGTATTTTTTTTCCCCGCATAATTTCATACTTATTTTTCTAAACTATCCCGTCACAGAACGATTTGGAACGAATCCCTCTTAACCAGGTGCTACCGAATGCTGCCGAAAGCCCTCTCTACAATAGAATCTCGTTCATCCCTGGTTTTTTCCGAATCTCCGGATCAAATTTGCAGCCTCTTAAAAATGTATGTTCTCATTACTAATTTTAAATTGTGATAGCAGAAACGCAACGATAAGTAAATGTACTAAAACTTTTTTATTTTATTGTACCATCGATGCAGCACATTGCACATTTTCAGCACAGATTTTGCATTAAGTTATGGTAATCCAACACGTACCCCTGAAGCTGCACTATAATGATAAAGCATTTGGCTATCTTTCTTGATTCAAACGCACGTGATAAGAAATTAAAAGTATCTGATAACAAATTAAGTGAAAAATTGCTTTGGTATTTTGAACTTTTTGTCCACAAAATATGATTTTTTGATGTAATGAATGTCTGGATTATCTGTATTTTCAATTATCCGGAGTGCTTTTGGTCCCACTTAGTCTGGATAAATGAGGCTGTACAGTATAAAACCAACTAAATCCATAAGATAAATAAATACCTTTGTGCTGAACATCTCCCTTTGTTTATTTTTACCTTTTTGTCTTGATTGACACCCCCCCCCCCCATTTTCTTCTATTTATCTTTATTTTTCCTTTTTTCGAATATTTTTTTGTTTCTGTTTATTTTATTTCATGGTTTTCCATTCAGCTTTTCCTTTCTTGCGGTTCACGGTTACTGACAATTTCTTTTCCTTTTGTTTAAGCTTCGGCTTAATCTTTGTTCAATTGAATTCTTTCTTTCTGGGTTCGTACCTAAGAGAAAGCTCTTCGCCTTTGCTTGCATTCCTATTGGTTCCTGATCGGTTTATAACTTTGTCATTGGTGTTTGGCTAATCCGCTGTTTTTATCTTTTATGCTGCATGCTTATCTGCTCTTGGCTTTTGTTGGATGTCTTTTCATCCATAAGCTCATTATTTTTTGCATTGAAAAAGGCGTTCCCTGTAACGTCGAAACACGTGTCTGCTGTAATTTACAAATTTGTACTTACTTTACAACTAAATCTATGCTTTTACCGTATCGCCACTATAAAAACGTACGGAAAACATAAATTAAAAAAATAAAACGAAAATGAAATCATACACCGAATGTTTTCCAAACAAAGAAAAAAAGCTTTTAGAAACGAGCGCATTTTTTTTTTTCTCTAATGTAAAATTATAAAAAAAAAAAAAATTGATTGAGCTAGTTTGATGCTATACGCTTGAAATAAGCTGTCTTATTTGTAATAAAGAAATAAAATTTCTTACAGGCCACAGATGAAGACACCGGAAGCTATGGTGTTGTGAGATATACAGCTGTTAATGGGCCTATTGCTGGGAAGTATGTGGTATATTTACACATCTAATATTCTGTTTTTTTTGTTTTTTTTTTTTTTAAATTTGATTATGCATTTTCGTTCTTTCTGCTTTTGAGCAAGAAATCATCATTAAAATAGAAACCAAATGGAAAATTCAACCTCAGTTGACTTACCGAAGTTATTTTTTTCTGTTTTTAATAAAAGAGACAGTTAAATGATAACAAAAATTCAGTTTCAAACCCCATTAAAAATCGAGTTAGGAGGTGATACAAAGAGCGATTATGACTTTTTTTTTCACACCATCCAATTCTATACTCTTCAATGTATCTGGAAGAATATTCATAATGGATTCAGTGTGCTTGTCCTCTTAAAATGCACAGAGAATGATACCAAATTGGCTGTTAGCCCTTATAAAGAAACTTTTCATACTTACTTTTCTGAAAATCATTTTTTGTTGCGTTCACCCTTTATACACATAACCCAGCGGTCGGCAACCTGTCGATCGCGATCAACCGGTCGATATCGAACCTATTTTCAGGTACCTACGGGTACGTTTAACGGTTTTACGGGTAAAGTTTAACGGTATTTAAAAAATTTCCCAACTTTATGTTCAGCGGAATTTTTTATGTTCACTATTTTATCAATTTTAAAACAAGTAATATACTTATGGGTGAAAATATTTGTATGTGAGTTAACAATGTTCTCATAATATTATTTTATCAAATTAAAACTAATATTTCATAAGTAGTAAAGTCTATTTTGATAAGATTTTGCCTATAATTTGAAATCAGCATAATTTTAACTTAACCACGAACGCAACACGACCGTTTACACCTCCCCCCTCGTTCTAGGAACTCATCAGTCTAGAGTACTGGAATAATCGAACTGGAAGTAGATATTCTCTCATTGAAACTTAAATTACCAACAAATTGGTAGCTGAAAAAAATTTAGATCACCGGTGGAGGACCACGTGCAATGCTGCGCTTCAACTGCTAAACGGAAGTAAAAGCTTAAGAAAAAAGCTGTAAGCTACCGCGTTCAAGTCAGGATAACTATCAACAGCCTGGTTGTGGCATCCACAGAATGCAGTCATTACCGAGTCAGAGACAGATGTCCTCTCATTGATCTTCTCATATAGAACATCAATGAGAGGACATCTGCCTCTGATTATGACGGGGCTGTCGGTATATGCTAGTTTTTTGTTTTGCCTTCGAGCGGCAACTTTGGGGGGAGGGGGGCGGTAACTCGAAGCGAATGAAGTACATCGTTATTTATTTACATTGTACATGATAAGAAAAAAATTTAAAGGGGATATAAAAACCTTGCTAAAGAAACTATCAACAAGGTTTCTTGTGAAGTTAAATAAAATAAAAAGTGTGAAGTGGGACAAAGCAGCCCTACTACATGTCTAAAAGCAGCCCGACTACATGTCTCAAATTAGGCCTACATGACTGTACCATCTTCTTTCTTTATCACAGTAATTTGAAAGATTGTAAAGTGGTGCAAAGTAGCCCTACTACATGGCTCAAAGTTGCCCTAAAGGACTGTAACATCTTCTTACGCTTTTGCGTTAAATATACTAAACATTGTAAAGTGGTGTGAAGCAACCTTACTACATGATTCAAAGTAGCCCTAAATGGGTGTACCATTGTCATTCTTTATTGCATCTTACATAATTAAAAACTGAGCGTATGTACCTATCTATCTATCTATGTCCGAGTTTCTTTTATCGATCGCCTGTGAACTGACCATCGAACCAGGCATCGATAGATTCGTAATTTTCCTGTCGTTATGTTTGGATATTTAACATAATCCTCCGATAATAACTAGCTGAGATATCAAGTAAAAACTATTAATTATGATACTAAGATTTCGACATAAAATCCCTATTTTTCGATGGCTTTCCTCCATTCAAATTATTATTCAGTGCTTCATCTCAACTTTCCGTAATAATCTTATATAATTAAAAACTGAGCGCATGTACCTATGTATGCACATACGTATCTTTGTCCCAGCTTCTTCTGAACGACATTGAACTGACAATCGAACCAGGTATCGATGGATTCGTCATCTTCCCGTCTTTATGTTTGGCTATTTAACATAATCCTCCGATAATAATTAGCGGAGATATCAATTAAAAACTATTAATTATGGCACTTAGATTTCGATGTAAAATTCCTATTTTTCGAAGGCTTTCCTCCACTCAAATTATTATTTAGTGCTTCATCTCAACTTTCCGCAACAAAGCTTTTATTAAAATTTATAGCGTGAAGAAAATCATTGCGACGAAAGATCAATTGCCATTTTTCTTCTCCATTATGAACAAATAAAATTCTGGAATTTGTTTTGAGGCAAAAAAGAGACTTAAAATGTTTCTTTTTTCGTTATTTTTTCGAAATATGCCCCAAAATTTTACTGTTTTTTTTTTTTTTTTTCAAGCCTGATTGCTGAACACGAGTGACTTGACATAACTTTTATTTTTGAGGTAGACCGTGCAAAGCCGGGCGACGCAGCTACTTAAATATACTAAACATTGCAAGGTGGTGCAAAACATCCTTACTGCATGATTCAAAGTAGCCCTAAATGATTGCACCGTCGTCTTTCTAAATTGCAGTGAACTCACTAAATAGTGTAAAGTGGTGCAAAGCAGCCCTACTACACATTTCAAAGTGACATTAGGGGCCATTCATTAATTACGTTACGGTCCCAAGGGGGAAGGGGGTTTGAAAAATCCCTACATACCCTCACTGGGGAGAGAGAAGGGGGTTAGACCCTTTCTTACGTAATATTTTCTAAGTCGATATTTTATATTAGAAATGCACGGTCAAGTGGTTTGGCAGTAACATACTTCATTTACTGCTGGAAGGTAAAAATTATTTTAGGATGACTGTTTTTTACTTGTTTTTCAAAGAATGAATAGTGTAAAATTTTATAAAAGAACTAGCAGTACCCGCACAGCGATGCCCGTGCTAAAAATTTAATGAAAGTCCGTTGAATAAATAAAATTGACGCCCCCTCCCCCTCTAATGTAAAATGATCATTTTTCTTTATATAAAATGCGTACACACCTTTTCAAAAAAGGAAAAAACTGTGGAAGTTTATTTGGAATTGAAAACGTTTCGTCAAATCATTAAATTAGATTTACAGTTGCTTTAAAACTCTATTTAGCAAGGGAAGAGGTTTTTACTACAATTTAAAATATTTCGCCAAATAAACAAGGAAAAAAAAACATCAAATAATATCTTTCATGTGTAAAAATAATTCCGCAACTCTATTGTTTATCGCAAAACTTGCCCAGCAACCACGCTATCATAATCGATCCGTCTAACGGGAAAAAAAAAAAGCATATAGTGGAACATTCAAAAATCGTCGTCAGAAAAAAAAAAGAAAATGCCGTACATTTCACTCGGATAAAAACAAATCAAAAGTTTCTTTTCTTTCAAAATAAATCGCCAAAACAATGAATTACACTAACAATTGCCTTAAAACAATAATCCTAGACTGAACTGCTCAGGGCCTAACGCGCCAAGCGACCACGCTACCGGAACCCAGCTTTTTTGCGAGTGAAGCGGATGTTTTTTCTTTGGCAATAATAAATGTTTCGCCAAACAAACAAAAAGGTTTAAAATCACATTAACAGTAGCTTTCAAATCTTTATATATTAAGAGTTGCGTTGCCCGGATTTGCCCGGTCTACCTTGAGAATAAAAATTGCGCCAAGTGACATATATTCAACAACCAGGCTTAAATAAGAGAAGAAAAAAAAACACCATGCAAAATTACCCTTCCAAACAATGACGACAGACATTAAAATACTTTTAAGGAATTAAAATGCGAAAGATTGATTTTAAAAGCGTAACCATGGAAACATGAAATAAAATAAGTTTGAGAAATTAAATGCAAAATAAGGAAACAAACAATGGATTCAAAAAGCGTAACCGTGGAAACGCGAAAATAAAATGGTTGACAACTTTAATCAAAATGACATATTTCGAAATTGATTTAAAAACGCTTGTAACTTTTTTTTCCTTTGAAGATAGAAGCTAATTTTTTCGACCACGGATCGAGAAAGATCTAAAGTAAAAAATGTCGCTGTTTTCAATGGTGTCAAAAGAAAACTGTGTTACGATTCTTTTACTTTTTATTGACAGATTTAATGAAGAAAGTAGTGCCTAAATTTCAGCTAAGCCTAAAAAGGTTCGAGCTAAAAACGCAAATTACTCCCGCCGTAATTAAGTTAGATTATTGAAATAAATTGTTTAGAACGCGGAAAATTCTACCCTTTTCAACGATACATAATATTAATATGTGCAAGTAATTTTTCACCCGTTTAATAGCCAATAATAGGGAATTTACGTGAAATTTGGGCCTAAATTGGAATAAAAAATGAACTATTTATCGGATTTTTTTCGAATGATAGCCTATGTTACTCAGTAAGAAAGCACCTTTCATATAGTGAAGGAATTTTTCAAATAGGTGCAGAAGTTACGGAGATTACCTCGAACATATACACACACAAAAATCCGCCCTCTCTCTTTATAATATTAGTATAGATTGCACTATGTATGACATGTCTTTTTTTTTTTTTTAATTAGTATCGCATCATACACAAAAAATATTTGTCGAAAAAACATTAAGTCTGAATTCCTTTTTGTAAATAATTGTTTGCACAAATTAAAATAAAAAAAAAGAGTAATAGTGAATTTAATAACCGTTCCAGTAATGTAAGATTCCTTATTTTATTATTTTGAAAAACGGAACGGAATCTTATGTAAGATAGGGGGGGAACTTATTTAATACGCGGGGGAAGGGGGCAGGGGGGGTCGAAATTCCCAAAATCATCCTTACGTAATAAATGAATGGCCCCTTACCATCATCTCCTTCTGTTGCAGTCTCCGCCTGGACCCCGTGAGCGGAGAGTTGAGCCTGTTGAGCGGCGAGGGTCTGGACCGCGAACGCATCCCGGAGTACCAGCTGACGGTCGAGGCGAGGGACGACCAGGGCAAGGGCAACCGGAACACCGTGGAAGTGCGCGTGGTGCTCTCCGACGCCAACGACAACGCACCAGTCTTCCTGCAGCCCAGATACGACGCCGTCCTCAACCCCGACATGAGAAGCTTCTACGAGACACTCAGAGTGCAAGTAAGTTCATGTGACTTGGGAGCCGGACATAACGTCCAGATCCAAAACGTCCAGGTCCAAAACGTCCGAGGGACATAACGTCCAGATCCGAAACGTCCACGGGCAAAACGTCCAGGTCCAAACCGTCCGAGGGACATAATGTCCAGATCCAAAACGTCCGAGGGACATAACGTCCAGATCCGAACCATCCACGGACAAAAGGTCCAGGTCCAAAACGTCCGAGGGACATAACGTCCAGATCCAAAACGTCCACAGACGAAACGTCCAGATCCAAAACGTCCGAGGGACATAAACGTCCAGATCCAAAACGTCCAGGTCCAAAACGTCCGAGGGACATAATGTCCAGATCCAAAACGTCCAGGTCCAAAACGTCCGAGGGACGTAACGTCCAGATCCAAAACATCCACGGACAAAACGTCCAGGTCCAAAACGTCCGAGGGACATAAGATCCGACGGACAAAAGGTCCATGGACAGAAAGTCCACATTTTTGGACAGCTAGGACGTAACGTCCAGTTTTCTGAGCAATCTGGACAAAACGTCCGGATTTTAAAATTTTTCCTTTGTCTCAATTTGTCTGGATTTGGACGTTATGTCCGACATTCCTGTGGCTTTCGCTCAGAGAACACATAGACCCAGGGGCGGATCCATGGTCTATTCAAGAGGGTGGCGCACAATGTTTCGATTAGTACAAGCTAGGTGGACAAAAGTCATGTTCAAAATTCTAAACTTTGGTATTGGGATAATGCAAACAAGAAACCAAAACATGATACTTAGTTATTTGTTTATGTCTAACTCCCTTCCGTCACGT
The DNA here is from genome assembly GCF_026930045.1 of Uloborus diversus. Taxonomy (NCBI): domain Eukaryota; kingdom Metazoa; phylum Arthropoda; class Arachnida; order Araneae; family Uloboridae; genus Uloborus; species Uloborus diversus. The sequence goes on from NC_072737.1 coordinate 9,405,972, forward strand.
GAGCAATAAGGTTCAACGGTACGTATCCGTTTGTAATTGAATAAATCAGTTTAGTTCCAGACATCATTTCATCACACAAAATTAAAGTCTTTCTAATTTCATATGATTTTATTGTTCAAGATGGTTATTATTTATAGTAGGAAGTGCATTTTTTCCCTAATTTAATTAATCTATCTTGCTATTTAAACAGTTAAAAAATTTTTTAACGATGAACGAAGGAGTTTTGACCCGTTTCAAAACTTTCAAGTGATGGAATGACTTGTACCCATTTGTACCCGGGCTAAATTTTTTGTATATAGTAGCTACAGCTTTCCTATGATTAATAAGACGTATTTATAGTCAGCACACTCGAGTGCAACTTTTTTTTTTTAACCCAAAGCTTTGGGTGCTTTAATACTTCTTCAAAAAAATCCCTACTCTAAAGAAAGTACTCTAGAGAAAAAAATATGTTGTACTCGAGTATACTGACCTATAATACGCCTTATTAATAATGGAAAAAGTGCAGACATTACATACAGAAAATTTATCCGGGTACAAAAGGTTAAAATCATAACCATTACTTGAAATGTTTTAAACGAGCAAAAACTCCTTCGTTTACCTTTAAAAAATTTTAATATTGTTTAATTATCAGAAAGAGTAAATAAATTAGGGAAAAAAAGCACTTACTAGTATAAATACTATCCATCTTGAACAATTAAACCATGTGAATTTAGGAACACTTTAATTTTGTGTGATGAAATGATGAATTCTGAACTTGACTTTTGTCCACCTAGCTTGTATTAATCGAAACATTGTGTGGCGGGTGAAAACCGTAAAAGTCATCGCCCAGAACCGTCGGTATTATTTAACTTTTTATTATCATTATCTTGTCTTTTAAATACTAATCCCCCTGTCGCCCTCACGAATTTATAGCCCCCTTGAACTGCCAAATTGCAACTGTGTGGGCGATCACTGTCGCAAGGCAACAAAATTTGTAACAATGAGTTTTATACATGAAATACACCGCCAGCTCAGTCAATTCCAGCCGAGGACTGCAGTTTCGTGCTTTTTAGCACTCATCAGCCCGGCATAGGAGTGACTGAGATGGAGGTGGAAAACCTCTTAAGGAAGCCAAGAGTGCCAAAAAAAACTGATAGCTAATTCAGAATTAGCACTAACCAGACAAGTGACCGAAAACAATGTTTCGGTTCAACTCAATTTTGAAGGCAAAGGCAGGTATATTCAGTAAGTTACCGCACTATAGCCAGGGCTAAGGCAGAAATACATGAAATACACCGCCAGCTCAGTCAATTCCAGCCGAGGACTGCAGTTTCGTGCTTTTTAGCACTCATCAGCCCGGCATAGGAGTGACTGAGCTGGAGGTGGAAAACCTCTTAAGGAAGCCAAGAGTGCCAAAAAAAACTGGTAGCTAATTCAGAATTAGCACTAACCAGACAGGTATTTGTATTTCTGCCTTAGCCCTGGCTATAGGGCGGTAACTTACTGAATATACCTGCCTTTGCCTTCAAAATTCGAGTTGAACCGAACCATTGTTTTCGGTCACTTGTCTGGTCAGTGCTAATTCTGAATTAGCTATCAGTTTTTTTGGCACTCTTGGCTTCCTTAAGAGGTTTTCCACCTCCAGCTCAGTCACTCCTATGCCGGGCTGATGAGTGCTAAAAAGCACGAAACTGCAGTCCTCGGCTGGAATTGACTGAGCTGGTGGTGTATTTCATGTATTTCTGCCTTAGCCCTGGCTATAGGGCGGTAACTTACTGAATAATGAGTTTTATATTTAAACATTTAATGGAGAAATTAAATGAAATTTGCTGTTTTTCATCCTAATCGAAATAATAATTTTGTTTTAGAATTTTAATTTTTCAGCGTTAAGTGGTACCTTATGATTAAGCAAATCAATTAGTGAAATCCCGAAGTCTATAATTGGTCTAGCTGCAGAGATATAAGCAAATCCAGGCCTCAGATTACTCCGTGACAATCAGACGAAGTATAATAAAAGTGCTTAAAAAATAATGAATTGCACTGCTTTCAATGGGCACTCACGAACCAATTTCTCACGCAGGCTTACGACGCCGACGGACCCGGTCCCAACAGCGAAATCACGTACGAGATCGTGAACGGGAACTACCAGGAGAAGTTCCGGATCGACCCGCGTTCAGGAGAACTGGGTCTCACGGCGTCCCTCCTCCCCAACCCGGACATGCTGGACCCCGGGTTGCCCGTCATCACGCTCACGGTACGGGCGCACGACCAGGGGGTGCCCGTCAAGTTCTCTACAGTCAAAGTGCAAGTTCACTACCAGGTAAGAACGAAAAGATATGTAAATCCCGAACAGGGGTAGAACTAAAAGATAAAGTTGCAAAATTTATTTCCCGTTTGAATTCTATCAAGCAACTAACTTCGTGAATGATGTTTTTTAACCCCCGATACACAAAGGAAGGGGGTTATAAGTTTGACGTGTCTGTGCATCTGTCTGTCTGTCGGTGGCACTCAAGCGCCTACACGGATATAGACCGATTTTGAGAGAAAAAAAATTTGTTCGAAAGGAGAGTTCATCGAGCGTGTTTTTGGATAGGTTGCGTTTTCGGGTGACATTAGTTAATGAAGATAGTAATTAGAAACCTCTAAAAGGTTTTTCTCGATTTTTGCAATGAAAATATATTTAAAAATTTTAAAATTTAGTACCAAAACAAGAATATTTTTTTCAGAATTCGAATTATAACGTTTCTTAAAGCAGATGTTAAATACCGCTAAGCCTTTATTCAGTGATTAGTAACCGAGTTCATTGTTGGCCGACAAGGAAATTAAACGCAATGGTTTAAAATGTTTATCTGTTCCCAGTTTCTATTTTTTAACAAATAAAATATCTGTAATTGATTTTTAATAGTATAAGGCTTTTAAAAGGATTTTCATCTTTCCCTCTTGATTCTACATTTGCGACCTAGTCCTTTTTTTTAAAAAAATTTTTAGTTATTTCTATCAATAAGCAACAGAGACCGAAATTTAAAAAAAAAAAAAACATTTAGCTAGGTCACACACTTATGACAATGCATATACCAAAAATAAAGTTAATTTTATGAGAGCCTATATTTGATCTAAGTCCTATCTTTCACCAACAGTATACGAACATACAGCAGCTTTTGCTACTGTCCACCTCTGGCAAGTTGAGCTCCGCTGCCCGACCGATTAAACAATTCCATTTGTTGAAATTGGGATGAAGAAAAACGGCTTAAAAATTTGCGGATTTAGTTTGCAGTGTTATTGCCCATTTGGCGAACAATATAATTCAGGTAAGAAGTAGCAAGCGGTACAGCATGTTCTCGCCAATAAATGTTAGCAGAACTCTACGCCTAACAATTCCTCTTCTTAGTGATTGGTCTCATTTGAAAGAAATGGACTTGCTCACACACACACACGCACACACACACACACACACACAAGGCTATAGCTGAACTTCTCAGAGGTGGACAGTATCATATCCATGAACTTCAAGCTCAAGCAGACTGTTCCATCTCATCCTGAATCTCATTCTAACTGAACTCAAAACTATTTGCCATAAAAACTCGATTGCTGTTGCTTAACTCCAAACTTTTGAATAATAAGCACAATATGTACATTATATTATAATAAATGATATTTAAAATGCGGTACCATACAAGGTAAACATTACAACATAAAGGAAAGGTTACAAGGCTAAATTGCTCTAATTTGTAGAATAATGCATATAAGGTGGTTTCTGGGTTACAAGAAATCGGTTTTTTGATAGTTTGATTTTTTTTTCGGCGGTAGTTTGACCAGGGAATGAATTGTACTAGTTTGTACTGTTTTATTTTAGATAATTGGTCACAGTCACTTCCTTTTGCACAATACAGTCGAGCCGGCTTAACAGAATAGCCATTTTCCATAAAAAAAATATTCTAATAAGCGGTGTATTCCATTAACCAGAATCAAAACAACACATTACATTGGTTTGGTACATCGAAAATGTATTATATTAAGCGGGATATTCTTTTAACCGATATTCTAATAAGCGGGCTCGGCTGTACCAAAAAGGAATGAAAAAGAGAGAAACACACACAGGATCTTAAGAGAAAAAAAATTGGAAAAATAAAGGGAAAAGCAGGAACTAGGAACAGGGACCGATTTAAGACAGGCTCGGATACAAATAGCATCTGAGAACCCTAACAACAAAGTACCCACGATTTTAATTAAAAGTAAAGACTTTGCAAATGATGTTTCGGAGGTAACCGAGACCATACCCCTTTTCTTTTTAATATGCTAGAGAACCTGGCGTCTTCTTAATTATTATTTTTCGTTACCGATAAAATATGAAATAAATATACCCACTTTAACGGCACATTCCAGTTGAAAATTATTTTCAAATTAGCATGAGCAAATATTATTATTTATTGCGATTTATTGCTTTCAAATGTAGGAAGATCAATAAACCTGTAACTGAATTTTTAAATTAGGACGTCTTCATTTGACTGAATCAGATGAACATTAGTTTCTTTTATTCAAATCATAATGGACAAGTTTGCTTTTGAACGAACCTAAAAACGTTCACAGATGTCCACCACAACCATAACAGCAAGTAGCACAACAATTGACAGTGTACGGTGTATAGTGCAGCTCTGGTTAGTTGAGCTGTGACCTTGACTATGTTTACCTGCTTTGAGGGAGTTTAGTGAAAAATAGACGTGTTGTTGGCTCGGATTTTAGGTGGAATATTTTTGAGAAGCTACTAAGAAAGTTTCTCAACTCAACTTAGCGCCAATTACCCCACCTTTTTTTCCGAAACAGAGATAAACATTGTCAGAGTCGGAGCTCTACTTTTCAGAGCCTCACAATACACCAATTCCCTGCCACGTGACCAAAATGGGTTCCTTCTATTGGCCAAAGGGACGTATTTTTCTGTTGAAACAAGCCTATGGATATTAGACATGTTGGCGTTTGATCGAAGACTCTTAAGTTTCAAAAGTGAATTTAAATATGATCTGATATTTTTTTACTGAAATTACAATACAGTATTATAGAAACTATAATGTAATATTTTAATCAGCTGCTAACTCAATTTCTGTTGAAGCTGGACAAATGTGGTTTTTATTGTTACCTCCTCAAATATCGGTATTTTGGTAAACACAACAATATACATTTTTATTTATCCTCTGATTAATGAGTCATTAATGCAGATTTCAGAACTTTCCCAATTATGTAATAACATATTATTTTCTTGTATTTATTTTTTTAATTTTTGTACTTTCTAAAACACAGGAGTATTTGAATCGTTCCATATCTTTCATCATACCTTTGTCCGCCAAACAAGCATCAGAAAGAAAACCAGATTTAGAAAGGTGAAAATGTTTATCTTTTAAATATTTCTTTTAAATTACCACGCAGTATATTTAATAATGGTTAACTTTGTATAAATGGTAAAAAAAATGCAAGTCATTATTTACATTGTAATTATTCAGAAACTGAAACACTGTCACCGTCATTTTGATTTGTGGAATTCAAAAATCATCCAATCTTAACTTACCATTTCGTTGCTTCAGAGTAACAGGAATGCATCTAAAAGCAACGCAGATATACTTTAACAATAGTTGGGTTGCTGTTAAATGTCTTATTGTTACTCTGAGGTTAAAAATTGGCCAGTAAAAAGTTCATCATAAAGTTAATATGGTTGTTTCCTCCAGTCAAAAGTACTACTTTGAATCACAAAAGTTGTAAGAATAAGCAACAAATAATAATAATAATAATAATAATAATGATAATAATGACAAGGAGCGAGATAAAACTTTCATTTTCCGAACGCTTAACTATTATTATTATTTTTTTTTTTTTTCAGATTTTGAAAATAAGGCGGGATCTTTATGGCGTCACAAATAATGTACTTTGGCGCATCTGTCTTTCGCGTTTCCACGTTATGATAATGAAGAAGCAAATGAAATAATTGCGCTCCATGCTTGATATCAATCCTATCATTGCCAATACATGAGAGTAAAGAAGCGAATTAAATATTATGTTCTGTGAATGGCATCAGTGAATGCATTTCATCATTTAGGATGTCACCGGCAGAAGCGTAAACAATGAAACCTCACCAATTAAACTAATTTTTTGAAAATTTTAAACTTAGTCCAATTATTTTTAAAATGGTCAGATCCTATGTTTTTAAGCATGCTCTTTCAGAAAAAAACACTTTAAAATTTTCAGAAATGATGCGCTTTAATACCTACAAATTTCTTGAAGTTTAATGCTTTATAAAATGAACTGGTTCCAGAGAATTGTTTCGTTTAACTTAATCTACCTTTTTGAAACGTAAGCTCTGCTAATTTAATTTACACCAATCGCAGATTGTTCCGACACAGTGTCGATAACTAACCGGGGGAGAAAACCAGAGATTTCAAAATTTCAGCTTATCACCTAAAGTAATGATGGTGAAGTACTTTTAGTTACTGAAATTGGTAGACTAAGCAAAAAAAAAATTAATAACAACAACATTCACCCAGAAAATTCTATCATTTTCCCAACAGTTATCTTTTAATTAATTTTTTAGAGCGTCCGATTTTGCACGAGACAAAAACTTTGCCTTTTTGCAAGAAATATAAATGATGAAAAAAGCCTTCAGAAAATTTCAAAATGCGCAAACGAGTGAATTCATGTATTTTGGAGTTACAAAAAATCTCTTTTATTATGCAATCAAAGTGAACTTACGGATATTTATCCTCATTTGTTTCGCCAGTAATATTACTTATTTTGGAAAGAAAAGGAGCCCAAAGTTATATACGCAGAACGTTTTAGCGACGAATCAACTTTTAAAGTTTACAATGGCATCTATCGGTTACAATACTACTGTTTTACAATGTACGAATTATTATTATTATTATTATTGTTTTTTTTTTTTTTTTTTTTTGCTATTTTAAACTCTAATCAGGTTGAAGTCAGATGCGCAGTGGGAACTGCAGCACTATATGATCAAAATTATTGGGATACTTTCAAAAATTCACATTTTTAAGGATTTCTCAAGAAAGAAAAGACCAATTGCTTTGTAACTTTTGTCATGTAAAAGGTATGCTTCTGCTGTGGTTTTCCAGTAAAAGTTACGTTACTCTTACGTTTAGGGGATCAGTAACAAATTGAGGAAAATAAAAGTAGTTTTTGATCATCATTCATCGTAAAGAGCTGAGAATAAGCTGCAAATTTCAAAAATTAGTTACCTTACTATGTGCAATTATTTTACGTACTTTCGAGAAAATATCACTAATATACATGAAGATATCAGCATTTATTTCAGAACTACGAATTGTATTTGAAGGTTTTTGGCTCATAACGCGTAAAGTTTCCCATCAAGGATTATCAAACTTTCAAAAAACTTGACAGCACACAAGAGAAGCGTAATACTAAAATCAGAAGTTAAAATTTTAAAAACTTGAAAAGATATGGACATTTAAAGCAATTAATATTTCACTGCGCATGCGTAAGAGATATCAATTTATAACTTTCACAATCTAAAACCCAACTATATTTTTCAACTCATAATAAAATTCCAGTTCCATATCTTAAAAATTCAGAAATTCAGAAAGTTATCAGCGATCTAATAAGCCGAATTTCAACAATTCTTGGATATGCAACGAGTCGTGAGGGGTAGTTCGGAAATAATCTGTTTTTTCATGAATCACACTGAACGATTGCAAGCGAATGTTGCAAACACATTAAAAGTTACTACTCATTTTCACACAACCTAACATTTTTAAAAAAAGCAATTCTTTATTTTCATTGATTTCAAATAGTTTAACTTATCCATTCATTTTATTGCAGGGGGTTTTCTACTTTGACTGGAGCTCATGTCAATGTTCATTCAGTGCATCCACATAACGCCAGCAACGAAAAGTAAGGCTTTTAATTACACCGAAATCAGTCTAATTTTCTCTTTGTAAGGGCATTCTATGCCTCCTTCATTTCATTCAAGAACTAATTTACTTATTCGCTTAATAATTTATATTTTATTAAATTATTATTTAATTAATTTATTAACTGATTGGTTCATTAATTTATAATTTTTTTAACCCCTTCAGACCTGGTGTCCGGTATATCGGACATATACTTTAAACAGCTGCTAATCATTTAATAATTGATTTAATCAGTTGAATTTTTTGTAGTTGACTCTTTACATTCTACTTATTATAATCTGTGAAATAATTTTTCGTTTTGGGATTGACAACACTGACATATGAGGATTGAGAGATAGAGAGTGGCTCATTTTTCCAGCCATGGATTTTCATCTGAAAAGCGAGGTTTTTTTCCTGATTTTTTTAAAAATATATAGTCTTTAATTAATCGTTTCAAACGCTTATATTATGTTTTATAATTGTTTGTAGAACATTTTATAATGAAGTTTGTTCGGTATTTTATCGTTTTTGTATATGAAATATTGATTTCAAAAATATAAGTCCGGAACATTGGACGTGCCATAACTCTTTTAATTTTTCTCCTGCTAACTCAAAATTTTGTCTATAAGATACCCTTTTCCATAGTACACTGTGTACCAAATATCAACATTTTTGGTCCAATATTTCATGATTCCTACTGAAGATGTTAAAAAGTGACAATCCAATAGAAAATATTTCATTAGTCTCCATATCGGCACTTCAGAGTAACGGTAAGATATCGTAGTGTTATTTCTGGGATTAGATGTTTTACTGTTGCTCTGAGGCGACAATATATGGAGCAAAGTGAACATTTTCCACATTTCGTCGCCTCAGAGCAGCAGAAGGATATCTTAATGTTGTTCCTGGGGTTAGATGTCTTATTGTTGCCATGAGGCGACGATTTATTTTATTAATGTTATTCCCCTATGTACTGCAGTTTTGTTCATTTTGTAAAATGAAAGTTATCTTAATTATTTCGCTTTACCCCCATATTCTCCATCTATGTGAAAGAAAAAACGTAATATTAGGAGATTTATATTATTTTCCAGATCAATCATTCGCTGTTGGGTATCATATCCATTATCTTCAACGGTGGATCTAAGCAACGTGGAGAACATTATTGGGTAAGTCTAACTTGGTTTAAAAAAAAAAAAAATATCTAGATACGTTTATTTCCAGCTGATAAACAGAGGAAATAATTAATTGATAATATTAATGCGAAATAATTGGTAATATTAATGCGAATAAAAAAACAGACGAAATAATTAATTGGTAATATTAATGCGAAGGAGGATTTGAACTATCAAGACTAAATGATTAAAGCCATTATAAACGTTATAAAAATTGAAACCAATTAGTTCATTCGTAACAAATTTCATCAAACATAATAAAAAGAAGGGCAAAATATGATCAAATTAACCATAAATGGCTTTCAGGAAATTCAATGGTAGCAGACGAATCGATTGTTGCGCAACACTCCCTAAGGCCTACCCTCCCTGCACCCTACAGTCCTCGGCTGGAATGACTGAGCTGGTGTGTATTTCATGTATTTCTGCCTTAGCCTTGGCTATGGGCGGTAACTTACTGAAAATACCACTGCATTGCCTTCAATCTTCGAGTTGAACCTAACCAATGCTTCGGTCATTCGTCTGGTCGGTGCTAATTATATATTAGCTACCAGTTTGTTCGGCACTCTTGGCTTCCTTAAGAGGTTTCCCACCTCCAGCTCAGTCACTTCCTATACCTGACTGATGAGTGCTAATAAGCATGGGCGGATTTATGGGTGGCAGAGGGGGGCAATGCCCCCCCCCCCCCCCAGTTTTGGGAGTACTTTATGTAGTAACAACACATCTTCCAAAAAAAAAAAATTTTTTTAAATAATAATTTTTTGTTTTTTGACTAGTTCAGAAGGGCATGTGTGGATTTATAGGAGGAGGGGCATAGGAAGCAATGCCTCCCAGTTTTGGGAGGACTTAAAATAGTAACAACACACCTTCCAAAATCTTAAAACAAAAAATTCATTATTTTTTTCTTTTTTGAATAGTTTAATGAAAATGAAGAGAATAGCGAATGTCCTTTTCTGATGGAGAAAAGAAAAAAAAAGAACATTAAATACAAATAGTACAGCTTTCACTGGGATGCTGAAAATATGCCTATATTCACTATTTTGAACTGAAAACCATTTGGGCAAGTGTATAAATGAAAATATAGGCTAAACGAGCTATGCATTCAGCTGCAACACTTATAATAATTGACGATTATTTTTAAATTAGAACCTAAAACAAAGGGAAACCCCCTCCCCATTTGCGATAATAGAATGATCTACTTGTTATGATATGTTTTCTTTCTTTTCAGAAAGTTTATTTTCAATTTGCGTGATTTCAAAAATTAGATATTTTGTGTTGTTACAGACGAAAGATTTTGAAGAACCTTCTGGAATTCACACGTTCATATTGGTAAAATTGTAAAAATCCTTTAACACCGTAAAAACTGACGAATTTTCGTAAAAATTACAAAAACCTGCAGGTAAGAGTGAATTACATATAGGGCCGGATTTGCCTATAAGATAAACAAGCTATAGCTTCGGGCTACTGCTTTGAAGTGGGTCCGTAACTCGAAAAAAAATTGCATGATTTGTTCCTTAAAAAATGGTAAGTGCTTGAAAAAACTAATTTCATTTTCAAGTGCTTGAAAACCTTGAATATTTGGAAACGTGTGGCTACAAACCTTAAATTTTAAAATTTCTAACAAATGGTTAGGGGGAGGAATGCCAAAATATGTCAAATTCAGCTCCATGCTACATCCTGCATCAAAAGTGTAAAAATCATGATTCTTTCGTTTGTAACATATTACTTGAAATAAATTTTTGTGAGTCACATGTTTCATATTTTGCTATTTATTTAATCCCAAATGCAGTATTTTGGAAATTCTTCTGTATTGATTGCTTTTATCTTGCTTCTACTGCATATTGTTAATCAGTTTAGCCCAGAAAAAATGATACACTACCTCTATTTCTTTTCGATTTCTGCACTGCTTATAATTTAAAAAAAGTTTGTTGTAATGAGAGAATTCTATAGTTTATTTTTTCTTTTAAACTTAAAATAGCTGGGGTTTTTTTACAAAGTTTGAATAATACTGTACAACTGTATAATCTAGTACTCAATTTCAGAGACTGGAAAGTGCAAATAAGATGCCTTAAATTATTAAATCTTCCAAAATTCTTGAAAAGAATTAGCGAAGTATAGCCTACTAGGGCTCTTGTGCCAAAACACCCAATCTAACGAACCAAACCTTGAAAATAATTAGACAAGTCTTTGAAACTCCTAAGCAAACTGTGCTTCTATTTTATTTCTTATCAAGAGTATAAATTATGAATTGTTCTAATAAGTAGTATGTTACTCTCATGTTATATTTTCTAAATCTGTACAGCATTTCTTTTAAAGTATTAACTTACATCACAAAGCACATTTAAATCATGAAACTTTAAAAAAATATATATTTGTCTATTTTTCCCCCCGAGATTTTTGTCTGTCCAATTAACCCTTATAAGGCTTCAAAATGCAAAATTTTGTATCCATTTTACAAAATTTCCTCCGGGGGAGAAACCCCCGGACCCCCTAAAATTGAAGATATTCTATATCCCACTTAAAAGGGAGCCCTGCATCGCTCTCTTGAGCCCTGCATCGCTCTCCAGTCACCTCTCTTAAGGTCAGTAAAAAAAGGACAGCATGAAAACACACATTAAATGAAAACGACACACAAAAAAAAGGTAAAGCATGGCCTTATGCATCACCGGAAACAAACCAAAACATGGGAAGGGGGGCAAATTAAAATGCTGCTCACAAAAAGAAAGAAAAATCCTGCCCCCCCCCCCCCCAAGAGCTCAGTCCTAAATCCGCCTATGCTAATAAGCACGAAACTTCAGTCCTTGGCTGGAATGACTGAATTGCCGGTGCATTTCATGTACTCCCTAAAAGGATCCATAGTATGTTAGATCCGTATTTGGTTTCATAAATTTTATGAAAAACGTCGACTCTCCTTCGATATAATGCGAATAAATTTCAATGAATTAAACAAACAATAATTTATAATTTTTGCTGAGCAAAGGATGCGTCTCAGAAGATGCGCCAATTACTGAGCCAAAAAGAGTTTTGCTATTTCTTTTTAATCATTTAAAAAACTTCTCCATTTTTTTTTGCTTAAAAGTACGTTTGAATTTTGTTTCTATCATAATTAGAACGAAAGCTATTATTTATTTTTGTTGCATGCATTTAACTAACATTATATTTAACTTTAAAACTTGAAACGCGTTTTTCTCCATGATGCGATTTTTTCCGATTTTTTTTTTTTTTTGCGTTCAAACTCTTTTAAGTCAAAAACTGATAAAGATAATGAAATGAAATTTGGAGGATATCTTTCTTAAACAGTTTACTTTAATTTTTACTCGGCAAGTTTGAAAAAAACTTTTACTACAAAAATCATGATTCTAAAAAAAAAAAAAGTATCTTCGAATTTTTGGAAATTTTTCTTCAAATATTTTTTATTTTTTATTGAATAACCATTTTTTTAAATCGCCGAATAAAATTTAAAGCTTAGATATTTGTGCATTTTTTAATTGAAAATTGACCGAGGAGTTATAGCGATTTAAAGCAACCCCATTAAAATAAATTAAAAAAAAAAATTAAATTACTTAATTATTTTTTTTAAATCTTTAAATTATGATCTTGCTCATTGAATAGATGGTGAATAAATTCAAAAAATTTCAAAACTCTAAACTGTTTTATAACATATTTTTCAAAATGTGTCCGGAACCCCCTCAAGGTAGTCAGTCTTCAAAACAAAGAATCATATGGAATCGGATTTTAAAAATTGAAAAAGATGATCATAGGTTTGAAGGTTTGGTATTTACACTCTGCACAAACTAATTTGCTCGATGAAGGCTGAGTTAACTATGTAGAGCTTGCATAAAAGTACTTGTTCAGTCATTGTTCAATTTTGTCTTGTAAAATTTGCACAAAAAGGTTTGCTAAATCATTGTTCATTTATGTCTTGCAAAGTTTGCACAAAACGGCTTACTAAACAATTACTAGATTCGATAAGCACTTACCTGGAGTTATTCTTTGTTTATCCATCTATATCATTAGTAATATTTCTTCGTATGTTTTCTAGGAACCTCTTGGGCCAAAACTATTACTTGTCATCGACAAGGGTAAGATGCATACATGCATGTCTATTGCTTTAGCTTTTGAATGAAAAAGATTACTTGATGACTAAATGTGCTCTGTTTGTCCCTTATTTCCAGATAGAGGCCATCAATCGTAGTAGCTTTGATATTGTCTTCTGGCTTCTCATAGCTCTGGTGATCCTTATGATCCTGGCCATCATCGCTCTCTTCCTATACTGTTGTTGCGTAAAGACCGCTGAAGGGTAATGATTCTTCCTCCTTTTTTCGATAATGTTTTAACTAAAATTTTTGCAGAATCCATTATTAATTATTATTATAATTTTATGATAAAAATGTTACATCAAGACAACTAAAGGTTAAGTTCTTTCAGCCTGTTGTTGCGTTAAGGCCTTGGTTAAGCACCCCGAAGCATATGAACAACCTTTACTTTGCTAGAAATCGTGGTGACTGCTAATTTGCTATCCTGTAAAACAATATCTCTCTTTTATAGCTTGTTTCGTTTGTTCTAATTATTGTTTCATTTCAAAACAAGATCTTTCAGACATTATTCAAAGGGGGGGGGGGATTAAAACATTCAAACTTGAACTCAGAATTTTTAAAAATTGAAACTTGTTTAAATGCGATGGGTGAGAAAAAAGCATGGACGACTCATTTGCGTCAACTGGCCAATCAGGAGTCGCAAAATCGTTACGGGGTCCTGCTAAGTAAAGGTTGCTTATATGCCACCCTGAGTGATAAACAAACTAATCCCTACCTAAAAACTTTTCCTGCGTACAGATTGCTGAAGAACAACTACTTGGTTAAAAATATTCATAGATATTCCACGGAAATTAATTTCAAAACAACTACAAGACATAATTAATTTGAAATGCTTTAAGAGGAATTAAGATAGCAAGCCAAAGGCAATAAAATGCGTTATCGCTATAGTTGTTGCCTCAAAGTGACTTTCGGACACACTCAATATGAATTGCAATTCAAACTGCAATAAATCTCAAAACATAATCTATAACCAAAATTTTTCATACCTCGAGAAGAAGAAAGGCAACATCAATGAAATTTGCGCATGAACTTTGCAGCGAAATGCAAAAACAGCAAAGTAGTAAAAGATTTCGTAATAACTTTTCAGTTTAAGTTCCATTAAGAATTGGAGTTGACAGCAGAAAAGATTCAATGCTCCTGAGCGTAACACTAATTTAATCGAAGCATCCCGAGATCTATTTTTTATTATTAGATTTAATTTTTCTCTTTTTTCCAGCCGAGATATGTTGGAACTAAAGAATAAAGTTGCACCAGAAGAAAATATCATTCATTACAAAGAAGAAGGGGCTGTGAATCTAAGCACGGAATCTAGAAAAAGGTAAAACTTGACGGTTCATGTTTCCAAGATACGATAACATATTACTTATTGTTTACGTGCATAACCTGCAACACATTATGTATCTTTTATTTACATAACCTTAAGGATACTATTAACCTTGTACTTTCATAACCTTTAACAGAATAGTTACCCTTTACATATATATTACAGTAAAATCCCTCTAATGTGGACACTAACGGGACCATTGTTTTGTCCGCAATAGAGGGGTGTCCGCATAAGAGGGATGTCTCCGCATTTGAGGGGTGTCCGTTAGGAGGGGTTTTATATATTATTAGCAATGGAAAAGTTGGACAAGTAGGAACGAAAATATGAACCAAAAATCCCAAAGCAAGATTATTTCTTTCATTTATACAATGTAATTCTTAAATTCAAAAATGATAAATTCTATTTCAACTGCGTTAAGTTTTATATGCACATTGTAATAATTACACTTAGTTTTTGATAATACTATGTATATTATTCAAGATTTTTGTCTGCAAGTTTATTATGAGATACTCATTAAGGGCAAATAAACACGCCTGGAAATATGCAAACGTCAAATTGATAACGGGAAACTTGTAAGTGTTCGGGTTCCCCCCCCCCCCTTTTTTTTGTTTTTTGTTTTTTTTTTGTTTTTTTTCCTTTTTTGATTTTTACAATGCATAATTACCAAAGAAATATCCCCAAGAGCCATTCCAACATGATTATCCGAGCAAATTAGAGGTGCTAAGTTCTCAGGGGCCCTAATGTTTTTGTTAACTACCATTACATTCGTGCAGTAAGTAACTCGTTCTCACTATTTTTTCCTCTTCCAGGGCGGACAGTCGCGCTCGAGCTTCTTGGCAGGAGGGTCAGGCGACGACCTTGAAGAAAAGTCACGTGAGGTCCGACGAAGAAAGGCCCTCCCCTCGTCATAGGGCGCAACAGGCCACCACGACTTCCTACGCACAAAGTATCGGTAAACTTCTATCACGGATATTTCTTTTTATTCCAAAAAAAAAAAAAAAAAAAACAAGTTTTTGAAAAATGACGTGTTATGTTTGATTTGTGATTGGCATGTAGCGAGTCACTTGATCCAAAGCTTGAATAAAAACACAGTTTGAAGTATTTGTTGAAAACTAAGTCGCAATTGGTTTTTGTTTTACAAGTGAAGTTAAAATGTTTTGTGTTATGACTTCGCGAATGTACTTTCATCCTTTCAGCATCACTGACTGCGCAAGTTCCCACACACTGCACTATAAATATAGCTTTATTGGTGCTTAGGGTGTATATATCACCACTTCTCATTTTTCATGTATTTATTCTAAATATGGAAGGTGATGAAATATTGTGGCACATAGGCACGCTGTTCATCCAAAGTTTGAAGATGGAAACAAAAGGTGAAAGTTTGCGGCAATTTAAGAAAAGATAAAGATTCTAGATACGCACAGACCTTAGTTTTAATATGAAGCTCGCAGAGTAGTGTTTAAGCAAAATGCAAACAATATGAAATTGGAGTCTGCTCTTATACTGTATATTGTAGAGATCCTGAAGGAGGGGTGTTAAAATAGGTGTATATGTTATTAATAGTAAATGCGAAGCTACTGCATTTAAAATTATATTAGAATGACGATCAGATTGCGCAGCATAAATCATCATCTTCAATTTGTAAGTTATAAATATAACTTATCGTATTTCATGTATATTACGCTTACAGTGCAGTTTTTTATTTTTACTACATACTGTACGTACTGTACTGTTTTATTTTTATGTCTCTCTTTCTCTCTCATTGATCTTGTGCATCGTAACAGTATTTTATGTTGAATTGCAGCTTTTTTTAAAAAGTACGGTAAAAATTCAGCTCTTTATGTAAGAAACGGTAATATATAGTTAAAAAATGGTCTAAAATAGTTTAAAAGGTGTTTTAAAAAATCTAAAATAACTGAGTATGTTAATAAAAAAACATATACACAACACTTTTCTGCAACGCGAAATTTCGACTTACGCGAGGAGTATTGGAACGCATCCCTCGCGTAAGTCGGGATCCGACTGTATTTAAAAATTTAAAAAATCCCCGACTGAGTCGCAAATGTAGAATCAAGAGGGAAAATTGAAAATTCTTTTAAAAGCCCAAATCAATCACACTACTTGCTTTTAATTTCCTTGTCGACCAACAATGAATTTGGTTACCAATCGCGTGAATAAAGGATTAGTCGTACTTAAAATCTTCTTTAAAAAAGCTTTATAATTGGAATTCTACTTATCATGAAAGTTCCAAACACATTCTATTAACGCAGAAAAAATACTCTTTATTTAGGACAATAATTAAATTAAATTAAAATTTTTTTAAAGATGTCTCCACTGCAAAAATCGCGGAAAACCTTTTAGAGATTTTTAATTCATATCTTCGTTAATGAATGTCATCCGAAGACGCTACCTAGCTAAGAACACTCTCTATTAACTGTCCTTTCGATCAACACTTTCTTTTTCTTAATTGGTCCATCCGTTTAGGCTCAAGAGTGCTATACGTCAAACGTATAATTCCCTTCCTTTGTGTGTCGGGGGTTAAAAGCGTGGTTACAAATTGATTTGCAACAATCCTGCTTTTAATGTAGAAACTGGGGAATGTAGATAACACTTGCTTACATTGAAACTTGCAGCTAAGCAATACCACTTTGTTGCACAGGTTTTGACACGGTGAAGAACGAGTAGAAAAGTCTAGGAGGTTGATATGCCTCCCTCTATTTACAAATTTATTTTTAATGCTTATGTATGTTTCATCGTCATTTAAATACTTATTATTTTTTTATTTATCCATTCATTTCCAATCACGAGTATCACTATTTATTTTCTAAGCTTATGTATATTTCGTTGCTTATTCATTGTTTGCTTATTCGTTGCGTTTCATTTACTTATTTATCACACACACATTTTTCTCTTTATTTATTTCCAAGTAACGAGTGCCACTATTTGTTTTTAATGCTTGTGTATGTTTCATTGTCATTTACTTATTTATTATTTTTATCTTTATTTATTTCCAATGACGAGTATCACTATTTATTTTAATTGCTTGTGTATGTTTCATTGTCACTTACTTATTAAGCAATCACATTGCTTATTGTTCTCACTTGACTGTTTTGAATTCCTATGATTTTATTCCCCCCCCCCCCCGCCTTTCTTTGCAGCACCACCGTCAACCGGCCCCTCTCGATGCTGCTCCTACAGCGAAAACCGTCTCCATCGTGCGTCCGTGCCCTACACACACACGCATGCATACATACAAACACACAGAAACACATACACACCTACACACACGCCTACATACATACACACACACAGAAACACATACACACCTACACACACGCATACATACATACATACACACACAGAAACACATACACACCTACACAGACGCATACATACATACACACACACAGAGACACATACACACCTACACACACACGAACACACATACTCACACAGTCATACCTGCATACAGACAAAAACATACACGTGATTGCGTAAAACATAATTTGAATTCCAGATGTCAAAATTCAAATTAATTTTTAATATTTTTTAATTATTTTTCTCTTTATCTATTTATTTCTAATGACGGGTAGCATCTAAAACAAGTTTTTTCTGTTTCAGACGAGTCGCCTGCCAGGCGCGGGTTCTACCCCGACGGCGGCATCCCCGCCGTGGCGGGAGAGCGGGGCGGCATGGAGCGCGCCTACAGGCGGGGGCGGCCCCTGAGCCCCGGCACGGATAGAATGGTGCGCGAAATGGCCGGAGAGGCCGAAGCGAGGAGGCTCGGCAACTACGTCGTCGTTAGAAAAGTGGTGCGCCCCAGGCTCCGAGTCGACGCGGCCTCCACAGCAGAGGGGGAGGACTCGGAAGATGGTAAATGATCATTTCTCGTTTATTAAATAAGCACTAATACAGTGATCCCTCGCCTTATACGCGACCTCTGTTATACGCGTTTTTCAGTTATGCGCGATTTTCTTACAAGCCCGGCCAGTGATATAGGAAAACAATGTTAACTCTTGTTTATTTTGTGACGTCGTGAGTCACAGATGTAAAGATTAACAATTCCAATCTTTTCATTAAATCAAATCACACCACGAACAAGGAAGGACTAAACCCCTTTTTAAAATTAACGAAAAAAAAATTTATTTACAGAAAAAAAAATAAAAATCGTTACATTGATGGGGTTACAAATTCAGGCAAACACAGTTGCCTCAGTGGTGGTCACGAAAAAAAAATCACGGTTTCCAACGAAACCGGAGAAATGCCTAAGGGCACCTGTTTCTCTCAAGTCCTAGAGCAATCTGCTTTTTCAAAAGTGTGGATCGAGGTCTTTTTCGAAGAAACGGGGCTTGTCCACTAAGCCCCCTTAAAATATCCCATTGGTGGAAACTTGGTGACGAACACTGCTACGTCGTTTTTGTAGAAGAAACCAGGGCCCGGATTCGTTGGTCGACCGGCGCCTCATTAACATGGAGCACACCTCCCCGTCTGCGGTTTTTCGGCAACGACAAAGTCGGACACCGTCCAGGGCTGTCAGGCAAACTCGTCACACCTGGTTTTAAAACTGTCCGAAGTGGTGCCAGACAGTCTAGTCCTTTATGTAGAAGCGGTATTCCAACAAAGGCACAAAGGCGTAGAAGAAGAATAGCTGTCCGTCAGTTCCACAGAGTACGGTCGGGCATCCCCGTCGCACAATGGACGCGCGGCATCAAAAAGGGCACAGGACTGAAGATGCCACAATTTATACACGAAACCTAAAATGCACCTTTCACTTATGCGCGATAAATTTTTTTCAAGTTTTAGTTAAATCGCATATTTACGCTTTGTTTATCGGAAGATTTGTGCTCTTCTTGTTCTGTCTCTTGGAATGCATTCACACACCTTTACTTTATTGTTCGGATTCTTCAAAGAACGCGTTCCTTTTTGCACAAGTGTGCAATTGAGGGTGGAATTAGTCTTGTAGTTGACATCGAGTGACGTCACTAAAAGTCGTGGTCAAGCGGTAAGCACTGACGTAGCCTATCCAGGATCTTTTACATACTCGTATACTATAGCTCTGATCACGTGACTTTTTTAGATTTTGGGGAATTCGCTTACGTACTGTACTGTATATAAAAAATGACAAAGCTTACAATTTCAAATTTTACATTTTTATAAAATTAAAATGCATAAACAGAAATTATATGCGTATTTATTCATTAGTATTAGTAGTGAAACTATTAGTATTACTATAACAGATGTGAACTTATTGCATTTAAGCTGACTTTTGGATTTTTCACTCATGCGCGAAAATTTCGATGTCCCCTTTGGTCGCGTATAAGTGAAAGGTCACTGTACAGTCAAACCCTGCTATACCGAACTCGGGATGTAACGATACCTCGGTTGTAGCGAACCTTAAAATTCATCCCAACTGAAGACCTATGTTTTTAATGTATTTTCAAACGCTTGTAGCGAACTCTAAACGATGTTGAATCGGCTATAGCAATCCAAAACTTTCTAACATTTTCAGTTTTTCATAGCACTTGTCTCAGTTCATTCCTTGCCAGTTTTTCCATAAGCAATCACCAGCTTATTCAATAGTTGACCATTTTTCACCAGAATACTATAGTCCAAACCATAATCCTCTCCTATCGTTCCTTTGATAATATAGTACTGTGGACTTCAAACTAACCATAGCTGAGTTAAGCTAGTGAAAAAAAAATCTGTTGGGGGTTAAGTTAAATTTATTCTGAAATTGGAAAGCAGCGAGTCTATTCTCAATTTATAAGGAATTTTTCCTATTTAATTTACTACAGTCACTACCAGGCAGGATTGTAGTTCTAAGGCAGCTCTCCGTGTTTTGAGTAAATTTTTGGCGACAGTAACTAGATAAACAAGTTGTAGATTTGTTTACAATAGTTCGCAGAAATATTAACATACATACCTAAAAGCTTGCAAAGAAAAAAAAAACATTTTCCTTCCCGTATTATGGATAAATGAAAGGACATAATCAATAGTTTGTAAAAATTACTGAATACAATAGTTAATGGGCCATTCTCCAGAAAACGTAACTTTTAAATGCAAATATTTTTCAATTTCGAAACCTTTTGTTTTCCTTTTTATTCGTTCTTACATGAAAGTGTTACCTACTAGAAGTAACCATAAACAATGGGCCAGCTAAGTTCCAATTATTTTACTCATAAATTTAAAAAAGAAAAAAAATGAAAATAAAAATGCCTTGTTCATAAAAAGTAAAAAATAATAATAATAATAAACTTAATATTTGAAAATCGAGGACAATTTAATATCAAAGTAGTAATTTTATTAATTGTTCAAACAATCAGCTATTTTAATGATAATTGGGAATATAATATAAAGCTCTCTTAATTAAAGTATGGCTTAATTAGTCGTTTCAAATGTACGTTAAAAAATAGTATTTAGTAAATTTGAGGATATACTGGCAATTTAATTGCGGTAGAATGCCTATTATTGATGTATTTTTTTTTCTATCATTTATTTTCACCTCAGAAATAATGACATTGATAAGGTCTGTCACGGAGGTGAGGAATTTTCTATTAACATAGGCCTAATAGATACATTTTTCAGGTAATTTTTTTTTTCTTCGTCGCTACAATCTGCACATGTTAAGCATATAAAAACATGTTCACTTTTTTTTTTTACAATAATTTACATCCCTGAAATTCAAGTTTACGGAGGTGAGAAATCAGAATAACCACACTAAGTTTTTAAAGCAAAATCTATCTTCTTGGTTTTCAACAAAAACTCACAACTTCAACTATGGCTGAAAATAAACAAGGGGGCTCCCTTGTATCATCTTCTTTACTAATAATAAAGCTGAATTTCTCTCTGTCTGGAGGATGTCTGGATGTCTGTAGGATGTCTGTGACGGGCATAGCGCCTAGACCGTTCGGCCGATTTTCATGAAATTTGGCACAAAGTTAGTATGTAGCATGGGGGAGTGCACCTAGAAGCGATTTTTCGAAAATTCGATGTGGTTCTTTTTCTACTGCAATTTTAATAAAAAAAATATCATAAGATGGACGAGTAAATTACGGAATTATCATAACGTGGAACCGTAACATGGGCACAAGCCAATTGTCGAGATACGAAATTATCATAACGTGGAACCGTAAGATGGGTACGAGCCAACTGGCGAGAAAATTCACCATACATTATTTGTAAATATACAGGCGAACCAAAAGACCTTTTGATTTTTCTATTACGGGCAAAGCCGTGCGGGTATCACTAGTGGAAAATAAAATTTGATGTCATTCCTGCCACGTGTTAATGAGGAATGGCATTTTGTGTTTAGGTAATGGAGGTGAGAATTTAATAAGTGACATGACTTCTTGTCCCACTAAAACGAACTAAAACACAATATTAAAAAATAGAATATACTTAAACAATTAGTATTTGAGACACTTGTGAAAGGAATAATAAATAAATAAGTATATACTTTTAATTAAACTAGTTGTTAAGCAACATAAACAGTCACACAAGGTGTGTGACATGCCACGGAGGTGGGAATTCACATGTTGTGAACCAAAAATATATACTAAAATTAAAATTATTATTAAAAAATTTTTGGCAGGTTTAAATAGATATATTTTTGATGAAATTAAAAATCATTGCTAAATGAATTGTTCTTTAAAGTTTTTACTGGTAAAAGGCGTGTGACAGAAAAGTTACACTTTTTGAAGAATGACCCTAATATTTTACATATGTTACCCTTTTCACTAATAGAAATATTAACGACATTCAATAAAAGAATTATCTTATCAAGTGTAGACTTGTTTCTGAAAAAGATCTCACGTTATTTCACCAGCTGCATGAGGCAAAACATCCGCCTGCAAATTTCAACTAAAACTCACAAAATTTGGCGACTTTTCTTAAAAATGTCGCTGACTTTAAAGAATCATATTTCGGTTAACGGAAACACGAGGGCAAAAATATAATGTTTCGAAAAACATGCTTTACGATGCTATGATTAAAAGTTTGTTCTATCATCAACCTAACGTATAATTTCCCTGTTAGAATGACACAGTTCAGGGCCTGATTTTCGCATCTGCCAACTAGGCCTGGGCCTGGGGCCCTATCTTCTTAGGGGCCTTAGTATTTTTTTTAACTTATGCGTAACATTGAAAAATCATGTATTTTTGTGAAAATAATAAAAATTCCTTTTTTGAATAAATGTTAAACATTATTTCACTTTGACTTAAAGTGATAGAGTAGAGAGGGCGTTCCTTCAAAGCATTGTGGACCTGAGGCCTTACTTTTAGTTAGCCTAGCCTAGGACACAGCTTCTATCATCATCATCCGCAACGCAAATAGTCATTCCTCACCCCTACTTTGGTAGATCCGAGGTCAACTTATCAGAACCGTGTGCTTTCTGTGCTGACTTAACCCAATCTCTCTTTGCAGGGCCACGGAGGACGGAGATCCTCTACATCCGCAGTCCGATGCGGGAAGACGAGGAGGAGCGGCCCTACGTCCGAGACGGCGAGATCCTGCGGAGCGTGAGCGAGACGGCCCTCAACGCAGACGATCCTCATCTAAGGGTGCCTCCGGCCTCCTACAGGCACAGGGAGCCTGGACCAGAACCACCCCCGCATGAGGCGTCCCCCTCCACGCAGCAACTCAAGTTCTCCAGGTCTGAATGTGTTGAAAGGTTGGGAAAAGCAGAGATTCAGACAGTTGAACACACACAAACATGTTTAATACGAAACATGGGGACACACATATCGATGCCTCAGAGCTAATAAGATAGCTAATCCCAGAAATAATACTAAGATATCTTACTGTTGTTCTGAGGCGACGATATGGATGCCCCAATTGCCAAATCGATTGACTCCACTTTTTAAAAAAAATCCTCATTTCTGCCTAAATAGTGCTTTATCAATGCTTTGCATGTGAATTTATATTTCAGTTTTGCTTCAGTACATTCTGATCCTGCGATGGCAGAAAATGTAACACGAGGGCGCATTCACTCCTATGGACTCCTCCTATAACACCACCTCACTCCTATAACACCGTCTTCATCACTTTTCTCGACTTTTTGTTTTATGGAGTTAATCGATTTTGCAAGTGAGGCATCCATATAGCAAGACATAGAGAAAAGTAGTGAAACCTCCGTAAACAAGACTGTGGCTTTCAGAGGGCGGATTTTCAGCATCCAATGATCTTTTACAAACAGCTATAAGCTTTCTCCTAAGTCCGATGGTGGATTAAAAAAGAGATTTCGCGAACTCCGTAGAAAGCTGCAAAAGCAAGGAAGTTATGTCTCTTCCAATAAGGAATAAGCACAGTTCTTGCTTTTAAACCAATATAGAAAGAGATTACTTCCAACAGCAAAATCTCTTCCTCCCTCCCCCCACCCAAACTCTTATGTAGTTGCCCTCATCTAATAGGGGGGGTTGATCATTAGATGCTAAAATTGCAAAGCTAAAACAGATCTAACGATTTTTAAAAAGTAGTCTTATGAAATGAAATTTAGAAACTTTTGCTGTCACAAATGTGAGAAAAAAATGCAATAGGGAGAATTAATCGAAAAAGACCTTCTGGCTCACCCAAATTTAAGCATAGTTAATGACTTAGTTCAATTGTTTTGTGGATTTTTTTCACTTCAATGTTAAATGGTTTTTATAAAGAAACGACTCTACTTTAATGTTGTCTATCTGCGAAACTATAGCTTAAAAATTAACGAAATTTGGGTACAACGTAATGAAGAAATAGGCATTCGGTGAGCGAATAAAACAAGCTCCAAAGTTAAAAGTTCCAAATTTCTTGAGGTAGAGATGTGTGCAATATTATCTGATTTAGATCTAAACTGCTTTCAAGGCCATTTCTTGAACAGCATGGCATTTTGGATGACTAAAAATAATTTCCGCCAGAATCTGAAAAGCAACATCATTCAAAAGTACATTTTTTTTAAAAATTAAATAGTAAAAATATGAAGTAAACTAAATATAAAGTAAAAAAAAAGATTATGGAAAGTATGTCACTATTAACACTCAACTGATAATGATAAATATTCGATTAACTGTGCGGCTATGCGAAATAAGCGACACGGAGAAATTTTCAAGATGCAAAAAGCAAACTTCGCAATTATTTGGCTAAAACTGGAAAAAAGACCACTTGGATCATCCGAGAAGCAAAATGATACGCTTCACGAAATGCTGCTTGCAAAATATTAACGTTTTGGAGTTGTGCAATATATACCTAGTTGAGTATAACCCCAGTTAAATGATTGGCAAGGGGAAGGAAAAGTTAATTAAAGGACATCGTTAAATCGAAGAGCCAAGATATTCAGTGCCGTCAAATCTGGACCAGGGAAATGTATCATTAAATTGAGGCTATTGTTAAATCGAGTATCTTTTAAATCGAAGATATTCTGTACTTGTAGTAAGATATATATAGAAGTTGTCAAATGACTATACGTCGAGTGATTCCCTATACGCTCGAGGAATTACACGTGCGCACTGACGGGAAAAGAAAACTAATTTCATTTGATTCAGGATGGGAATAAAACGGATATTCCAGTCGAACTTCTTTGATAGGAAATTTTTTCTTTAACCCAATGCTTCTTGTGTTTCTCTCAAGGAAATGAAAATAACTGCATTTGTACCACGTTTCGAACGGTGATCTTTACTTTTTGTTTTCCTAGGTATCACAGAACCGAAGGTGATGTTATTGTTGCTGCAGATGACCCAGCTGAGATGGAACGCCATTTTCATCCACACGGTCCTCCTTGGGTACCCTTTAACCAGCAGGGCGAATATGCTCGTACTGGCAGGATGCCACTAGAGAGATGGGACGGACCGGAGTTCAATGCTCCAGATTACAGACGATATCCTCAAGATGCTCCCCACGGGTTCGCCGGGATGCAAAGAGGACCACATCCGAACATGCAACCGCATCCTATGTATCCATACCCTGATCAATTTGCTCACACTCACCACCATCCAGAACACCACAGGCATCACCATCATCAACTTGCGGAACCGTATAGAACTCAAGGACCACATCCGGATATGTACCGTCACCGTGTTCCAGAACATGCACAGCGACACATTCAACGACAGCAAACTGTGGAACAGGCTAGCACAGAAGCTCAACCACCAGAACCAGGTGATGGGGATGAGCCTAATGATGATTCTCGAACGGTTGTTATAAGTCCAGCACCTCCTCCTGAAGATCCTCCCGAAGAACCACCAAGTGAAGAGGGTGGAGACGCCCCAGAAAGTCCCACTGATCCAGCAGAGGAAGAAAAAGAACCAGAAGCTGAAGAGCAGGCAGAGAAAGAAGAAGAAGCAGCTGCAGAAGAAGAAAATGGTAATGGTGAGGCACCAGAAGAGCCCCCACCGGAAGAAGCTGGAGAAGCAGCTGAAGAATGTCCAGCGCAAAGAAGAATGTCCAGACTACATCCACTATCTACGGAAGATTCAGAAGCAACGAGACTGGACGATACAGACGCAGTTGACAGTCGCGAAAATCACGAAGATTCAGACAGATTGGGACTGAGAACCACTGAAGATGAAAATTCGAGGCCGGAAGATCACCTTCTGTTGCACACAGATGGGGAAGATGAAGATTCTGATTCTGGTATCGGGAAAGATGGTACAGCACTGAGGTTAAAGAAGTCTAACCTAATGGAAAAGAAGTCTCTGTTCACCATCGCTTACGATGGCATGCAAACAAGAGGTCTTAAGTCCGCGGGAGAGCGAGATGATTCTCCATGATGTCGGGCCTTGCGTTTTGAAGTTAAGGACAGATTGAACTTGGTCAAGGTCAATATTTTATGCCATACGTGCATTAAAATCATTTCATTACAAGTTGAAAACAATTTTTAGCTTTCAAATCATTTTGCATTACGTTAAAGGAGAATGTTTGATATGTTTAAAACAAAAACAACGTTTTAAGGAACTTGTTTAAGCTGACTGCGAATAAAATATTCGTATTGGAAAGCTATTATTCTTGGATTGTGTATTCATAATCAAACGGATGAACTTATTTAGAAACTGAAACAGTGATGTTTCAAATCGACTTTTCTACGATAATATCTTTTGTGATTCCTCCAGAAAAAAAAACTCTACATTAGAACTACTGAATGTCTCCCAAACATTGTAATATTGCTGTTGTAAAAGGTAACTGGAGTAAATTTACATTGAGGGACATTACAAGAGTGATTGTTGTCCAGATTAAAAGTTTTAGTTTTGAAAATCGACTGTGATAGAGAATGAAGCTGCGTGAAAAGTGTATAGAAATTCAGTGGAATATTTATTTGTATAATACTAACATCCGTCCGACTTTTACCTACTTAAAATAAAGGAATACGCATCTCACGATAAAATAAAACTTCTACTTTACACTGCCGTCTTCGTGAACTTTTTAAATCTTGACCTGTAGTGTTTCAACCACAAGCTTTAGTATTTTTCAGTTCGTTCAAAATGTTGTAAAATTATGCAATTTAGCAATGGACGTATCATGGCTTTCTGGTGGTTGTAAAAATATCTCCTCTTAAGTGTTATGTCAAATTTGCTTTTTATGTTGCTAATTGTTTATAAGGTGTTTTTAAAGCGCATACGCCTATAGCTTTTTTTTATTTTATACCACTCTTTTTTACTTCCTTTAACAAAAAAGGAAGTATTGTATTCGCGAAAAAAATTTCACTCAAAAAAATCGACCTTAATTTCCATTTTACTCACCACAGAATAAGTATTGAGTTTTTTTTTTTTTTTCTTTTTTCGACTCGATCAGACGTGGATAAGTGCCTAAGAACGTATAGACACGCGAAATATCAATTTTGACGATTCCCGAATTAGTTACGACGAGTTTTCTCCTGTCATCTGTATGTACGTATGTGCGTATATATGTCGCATAACTCAAGAGCGGCATGTCCTAGAAAGTTGAAATTTGGTACGTAGACTCCTAGTGGGGTCTAGTTGTGCACCTCCCCTTTTGGTGGTATTCGGATGTTTCTAAATGGGTCTTTTGCCCCTTTTTTGGGGGGAAATCATTGTTAATTTCGATGTAAACTCAAGTGGTGTTATAATTTGTTGGGCACTTGCGATATATCGCCAGTCTTTTGGTCGCCAAGTTTTGTCGCCAACTTGGTGACATATTTGGCGATTTTTTTTTTTTTTAAATCTGGTTTCAATTTGGCCACTGTTGGTGATATTTAGAGAGTAAACTATTGAATCTCATTAAAATTGCCAGTAATGGGGAAATGACATTAAATTGGAGTAAAAGGAAGTCATGTGATGCACACGTCAGCTCGTTTATTTAATAGTAGTTTCTCATGAGTGTTTGGAGTACAGAAGTTACGGTTTAGTTCAACTTCTCATTTCTAAATAGCTTTTCAACGGCATATGCTTCTCGTAATTTTGATTTTATGCAGCTACTTGTTTTTAAGAAGTTTTTCAAAAGCAAACACCTGAATCATTTTTTTTTTTTATTTCATGCGGCGCCTTATTTCTGAAGCGTTTTCCTAGAACTCATAACTCCATGCCTGTCACATTTGCAGATAAATGTTTTCAGGTGTTTCTTAAGCATTGATTGAATTTTGCTTCTAAGTCTCAACAGAAATGGTAGAATGTCTAAAGAACTGGTATGTTCTAATTAGGATACGTTTGATACGTTCATGGCTAAAATGCCTTTTTAAATGCTAAATGCATTTTAAAACAGCTTCAATTATAATTTTTAATTATGTGATCAAAGTTTTTACGTATCATCAAATGGGGCAGTAAGAAGCAAAAGGTATGTACGGGCCAAAATTAATAGTTAGAGATAACCAGTGCAACTAGTACGAGAACCTCTACCTTTTTTACGGCAAAATTTAGAAAAAGAAATGTCAAAGAAAGTTTATTTAGGACCCGAACTTTTAACTCGTTTTAATCAAAACTTTAAAACTTTCATTTGCATCCCTTTGCTTCTTACTAACTCAAATAGAAAACGAATTTATTGACAAACGTATTGTTTTTAACGATTTTTTACCACTGATTCATGTTTTCCCCTATCACTTCATCTACAATGCCATAGCATGTGTAATAAAAAAGATGGTGAACTTTTGTTTTAGTGTGTCAATTTTTACTTCGTCTATAGGTGTCGTTCTTTCTTCCTACAGTTTTCATACAATCTCTATATGCAGTAGAACCTTGATTACCCGAACCTCTTTTAACTGAAGTGGGTTTCCTTGAATTTAAATTTTTTATAACTGTTTGGAACTTTGCAATAAGTCTGATGTTTTAAATGCTATCAAATTCTTAGGCACAATAAAATTATAAGGTAGTTTTTACAATGTGTTTAGGTTTAAATTTAAAAAAACAATCATAAAAATAATTTAACTATTGATAACACAATATAATTTCCATAATAACTTCCAGTTTACTAAGCTTGGTTAAACATGCCAGTGAGAGTCAACAAGCAATTTTGCAGTTAAACTGGAACATGGATACAAAAGTCTAGGTACCAAAATGTCGGTAAATTTCATATGTTCTGCTTTGCCCTTGCTTAAAGGGGGAAAAGCTAAGTTTTTTCATTCATTTTCGAGTTGAATCACAGCATTGCTTGCGAACTCTCACTGATTTGGTTGAGTAATTTTAGTTATCAGTTTCTTGGTAATCTCAGTTTCAATGAGAGAACATCTGTGTCCAGCCCAGTTGTTGACTGATTTTAAACCGATGACTCCACAATGAGGCCGTTTTATTTAAGGTAAAAAAATTACAAGAACAAAGACAAATGAAAAAGGTACCATGAGAAAAATTATTCCAACTTGCTAGAATAAATGGAATCCATCTTCAAAAAAAAAAAAAAATCAAAATCATTAACTTCATCATGGAACCAAAATAGTCTCAATTAAAAGTATCTACCTATGCTTTGCTTCTTTTGACTTTTGGCTGCATGTAAATCCATAAAAACTGACTTACATGCAACAAAATGCATGACATTTTCAAGTGTTTATAGATTTTTGAACTGAAGAAAATATTTCCGAAACCATTTGTTTTTCATAGAACGGAAAGAAAAATTGGACGACCTATGCATAGAAAACCATTTTGAGGAAATGAATGCTTTCCTACGTGTAGTCCCAAGAGGGAAAAAAAGATGCAGTAAGATATCCTGAATTATAATGTGGGTAAACCTAATCTGGTTGCATTGTGAAGGCTACGGAGATCCTAATCGCAGCATTACGGCACTGCCAAGTTAGGTTTACCTCTACTATACAGATTATTTGTTTTAAGACGCGTTTAGTAGGTCTAAGTGACTGAATTTTTGAGTAGTAAAATTAAAGTGTCAATCTTTAGAATAGTGTTTAGTTTCTTGCCTCATAAATTTGCTTGAAGTATTAAAAGAAGAAAAAGTTTAAAAGTTTGATTTCTGAAAAGATTTGATCATAGATAGAAATATAGGCTGCTCCGTAAACTTTGTATCGGTAAATAAAATGTATTGGAAAAACCAGGGGGGAAAAATTACTTCAAATTTATCATTATCTTTTTTTCGTTTTGAATCTTATCTCAAAACGATTTTTTTTTCTTTTTCGCAGCTTTAACACACTTCTACATGTGCACTTTAAATAGTTCTGAAAAGATATGGACGATTTTCAACTCCACGTCGAGCACTAATTCAGCCAGAGTATACTTTCCGGGGCCTGACGGTTTGGTCATATCAGTCTTTATATGGTTATAAATTGTCATTCATTTTGGCAGTTTGTTTTGAAACCCAAAGTTCTATGAGGTTGACTCTCCAAACTCACTTTATCGTGATCCTGGGAATTTTTTTCTTTCATTTATGGCATTTTCAGTTTTCGATGTTAGCGACACCAACATGCTTTGAGCCAATATTGTAGCAATGGGGAAAAGAAACTGGATGAGATTAGGATCAAAATTCAAAAAAGAATTATTCATTTATCTTAATTATGTTTTTTTTTTTCTTTTCTTAATTTTTTTTTTTTTTTTTTTTGTCCAGAGCAAGATTTAAATAACACCAAGTAGAACTGAATTGAGAGAGAAGAGAGATATTACGTACAGAACAAAAACTCTTCAAGTACTATCCAATAACATCTACAGAAGTTGAAAGCATAATTTCATCTTTACGATTATTATGTTAAAATGCTAGTGATTTATTGTTAACTAATGTGCATACGGTTTTCTGAGGATAGTTGTATTTCTATAGCAAGTAAAATCACCTTGATAATGCAGAGCTAAAATAGGAAGGGAAAAAAAAAACATCCAATCATTTTATAATTAAACGTATGACCTTTACTTTGAGTTTAAAAAAATGCATATATTTTTAGTCTTAAGCTCGCATTTTTCAGGTATTTTTTATATTTTAAATTTTCTTTTAGGCTAGATACTCTGTCTTGCAAGCATAATAATAAAAAAAATTATCCTGAAAATTTTCAATTTCGAGAACAAATCTTGGAGGATGCATAAGACCCTTCGACCCCCCCCCCACCCACCCCACCCAATGTGTACACCACTAATCAAGAGGGCCAAAAGCTAGGTTGACAAAAATATCATTCGGTTACGAAGCAAAAAAAAAAATAATAATAATAATAATAAATAAATAAAATAATAATAATTATTAAAATCAACAATAAAAATTGTTTTTTCTGCTTTGCTTTTTATATATTTTTTCATATTCTTATAATTGTCAACGATGAAATGCAAAGAAAAAAATGTCCATTTTAATGAAAATAATTTTTACTGTGATGACTATAACTTCACCATAAATGTCATTCATTCACACATATTACCAAAGCACATACATAGTAAAAAATACATATCTCAAAAGTCCATTCAATATATTTATTTACAAAAAAAGAAAAAAAAAAACAACTGAACACAACAGAAAAATCTAGATCAAATAGCAAGACTACAACAAGTCGTGAAAGATCAAATTCTGCTACGTAACAGATTTTAAATGGGACAGGATCAATTAGTCCGCTGTGTACCGCAACATCCCGTGCGATCTGGTCTCGCTTCCTGCTGCAAGAAAAAAGCTCCCTTACACTGCTCATGAAGATGACTACAACACTGGATTTTTAAATCTCTAACTTCCATGAAGAAACAGGTAAGGTGCATTTTTTTAAGCGGTTTAATTAGTTTTTATGTTTTAATTCACAACAGTTTTTTTTTTTTTTTCATGCGTAACTTAGTAGTTTCGATTAAAGAGACTCGGTACCCTGTATGCGCGTAATGTTGAATTGCTAAACTTTATGTACCTTTTTCTCAAAATAGTTTAATGATAGAAACATACAATTTTGAGTGTTTTCTAGAAATATCGAAAAATGTATTGACGTGAAATTTTAAGTCAACTTCATTTATTTGAAAAAATGATTAGATTTTAACAATAGTCACTTTTTAAGGGGGAAAAAACACTTTTGACCATAAAAACAGCAGTTTAGGAAGAAATGCGAGTCCCAAATCAAAAATTTACTGCAGTATAAGTCTAAACATATAAATAAAATGTGGTGAACAAGTACAATATGTGAAGTAGTTTTCTAGAAAAAGGAGCATTAAGTTTTTTAAAATTGACCTTTTGAGAAATCGTTATTGAAAGTAAAATTTGACCTACAACTTGAGCTATTTATAACCTAAGTAGAAATACAAATTCAGTGTCATTTGAAAACTCCTCAGGTGAATATTGAATTTATAAAAAACGAAAAACAATGCTAATGGTTTTAAAATAACAACTAATCTTAAAAGTTTATGTTTGCAAATTTCAATTTTTTTTTCTGCTCAGAAAATTAACTCAAAATTTATTAACGAAACATTTACACCTTCGTGCAAATATACTGTTATCGATGATTTGAATTGCTTGTGTGTGCGTGTGAGCGTGTGTAATTTTTGAACTCAGTGCAAAAACCATAGATAAAATTTTATGTAATCATATTTGGTTTATATTTTTCCGAAAATCCACTCAAAATTAAGAGAACGATACATTTACACCTTCACGCAAATATATTGTTATCAATGCAATGTCTGTCAATGTCCTTGAAGAACCTGGGTTAAGTGAAATTTATATTTGTATTGAATTGCGGTTGCGTATAATTTTATTTTTTGCTTCAGCCGACATCGAAAGTTATATCTAAAAGTAGTATCCGATGGTGTTTAAAAAAATATAATTATATTTTACTTTTTGAGCAATTTTTAGCTGCTGTTTCAAAGTCGGTTCGATTTTTATTATTATTTTTTGAAAAATGTTGATTATTTTTTTTAATTTTTAGTCAAATTAAATTTTGTTAAACGTATTGTGTATTTGCTAAGTCATGTGCATGGATTGTTATTTCTATTTTTACTAAATGCAAAGAGATTCTGTCAACTATAACAGCTGCACCCACATGCAATCAGAATGATTATATTTTATTGCCAAACGTTCAAAAGGGGAGAAGCGTATCAATATTTATATTTTAACACCGAGTATAGAGTTAAACAAAGGTATGGTAGGCGCATTACAGGATGATTTAAGGATTTTCAAAAAGAAGCTCACACATGGATCTCGGCATTAACTAAAGCTTATCTTAATTTTGTGCCAATTTTTCAAAAGAGGTGGTACACATAAAATTAGTAAAAAAGATTCCGAATGCCCACATCATAGAAAGTTTTTAATTTTCAGATGCGCGTGTATTTTCTTTTCCAGAATGACTGTGTCGCCATTGCTATTAGCAGCATGTACGGCCCTCATACTGTTCACCACTTTTCAAATCAAAGGTGAGTATAAAGGATTGGCACTGATTTTTGAAACTAGTTTATCAACGCAAATCTTGTAATTAGTTTAGTCTTTAGTAGATCAGTACTTAGCTGTAGTAGCATTTCTCAATACCCATTCATATTCCTATTATCCTTTTCTGTCTATGCTCATTGTGCCACCATACAGGGGCGGATACATGGGGAGAGTCATCGGTGTCAGGATCGACCCCCTCCCATCCCAAAATGTTTTCAATTAATTAATTATTTTTAAAGGAAATGTTTAAAATATTAATTCCTTTTACTGCTGATTAAATTAATTAGTTGCGTTTATGCCCTACTAGGTGCCTTATTCCTGGCCGATTTGGCCCTTTTTTTCAACACCCAAGCAGTTTCAGAAATGTTTCTTACCCAAAACCCTATATTCTTCCATACAGGGGTGCCCACAGGGGGGGGGGGGGGGGGATTATGGCGCAAGTTGCGCCATCAAAATTTTTGGGGGGGATTTTTTTCCCAGAACTTTTTTTTTCTATAGAACATGAAAATTTTGGAAAGAAAAAATATTTAAACTTATTCAACAAGAAATAGATGCATTAAGAATACTTTTTTCACTTACTTTTCAGGGCCGTCGCCAAGAGGGGTGGGGGTGCTACCCCCCCCCTCCAGTTTTTCTGAAGTTATGCCGCCAATTTTATTTTAGCGACGAAAACGAACGAAGAGAAAGGGAAACTCTTCGTTGCTTAAAAAAAATAAAATAGTAATTATAAATGAACAATTGAAATAATAGTGCCAAAAAGTATCTTTTATGTAAAAGTTGAATAGAAAATGTAATTTTAAAATACAATTTGGGAACATCCATCATTCTCTTTTATTAAGAGTCGCGGAAAACATTTTTATTAACCAAAAAAAGTATTCAGTACAGTACACTTTCCACTAGGCCACAGAATGGGTATGTCTGCCTAGTCGGAAGCTATGGGCTTGGCAAAAATTAAAGTATTAGCATAATGGGAGGGCAGAAAGGGGACAAAACTAACATGGTGCACCTTGTCTCTCGGCGGAACTGGTTATACAAAACTATACTTCATGGTTCTTCAGTAAAAAAAATAATAAATAGGACAGCTTCATTAGAACAGCCTATAGGATAGGGTTCGCCGAAACATTCCTATATGTATTTTTTTTTCTTTCTTTTTTTTTTTTTTTGATGAAAAATATTGTCCTGAAAATCAATAAGTGGAGAAAAATGTATGGGTCGCCGAAAGAAATTCGAAATAGAAAAAAAAAAAAAAACAGTTAAATGCAAAGAGAGATTCAATGTATTGTAATGAATACTCACACCAAAAGTTCTAAATTTTTTAACGTAAAAATCGTAAGTAAATCACAGCTTAATCAAGAGATGCAGGTGGCATATTTAAGATAAAATGAAGTGGAATAGAGACCTAAGGTATCACAGAAAATTACATCTTTTCAAAATGTTTAAAGTCCTTTTTTCAAGGCCGCAAACGCTTGTATTGAAAGAAAGCAAAAATATTAGGGTGGAAATTGAAAGTTTTATTATGGAAAATTCAAGCAAATAATCGTGTTTGGCAAGGAAAATTGGATGAAAATATTACCACACTATGTTTATCTGTAATTAAAATTGACAATGAATATAGGAGGAACGTAGCCAAACTGAAAGGAAGAGTGGGGAACTCCAAGCCCTTCTTTTTACGTCCCCAAAGCTAGCTTGGTTTTTAAAATTTAGGTTTTGAAAAAATCCCGGAAAAATGTTCTCAAACCACATCCTTTAGCCTAACGTCATTAAAGATGGCCTACACCTGAGTATTTAGGAAGGACTGCAATTTCGAAAAACCATAAGAATGCTCCCAACGTAACCTCCGAGAAACGCCCTCTCAATTAATCATTCATCCTCATTCATGATCGAATAAATTTCGTCTTTTGGACTTTAATTTAAAAAAAACTCCCTGAGTTGTCCCGAAACTGTCGTCCTCCAAATATTACCGAAGATCCTCAAAAACTTCATTGCTAAGGCTTCAATTTAGAAAAAATTTCGGGGGAGAGATCTCCAAAACCTTCTACCTCTCTAAAAGTATTAAGAAATCGTCTACGATTGCTTTAATTGAATTTCAATTTTGAAAATTTGCCAAGGGAGGACGCCGAATCTCTCCACCTATTAACATTAACAAAAAATCTTCTAAAACTGCGGTTTCTACGAAATTTTTTTCCAGAGAATGCCTCTCTCTCTCCAACATCATCGAAAAATGTCTTAAATCTCGCTTTTAATGCTTCAATTACGAAACATTTCTGGTCGCGAGTCCCTTCAACCCCCCCCCCCCCCCTTTCATCGAAGGTTGGCTTAAATTACATTTTCGAAGCTTTCATTTCAAGAAACTAGCGATTCACTAAATTTAACAAAAAAAGTCTACAATCGCGTTTTTAAGACTTCAAAATTTCAAAAAATGTCGATGGGAGGGCCTGCATCTCTCATTTCGGTAATATCACCATAGACCGTCTGAAACAGCATTTTTCGATCTACAACTTTCAAAATTTTCCCAGGAGAGAGCCCCCGGACCCCCCTTTACGTGTCACAATCGGAAATAATTCACAATTGGGGTTGCGTGCTTGAAGTTTGCATTTTGAAAAATTATAGAACGATGATCCCGAGTCTCTTCCTCCCTTAACATCACCACAGATCGTCTAAAACTGTGTTTTTCAAATAACAGTCTTGAAAATTCCCAAGGGAGAGCCCCTGGACTCCGTCTTCTGAACGTAAGATTGTGTTAGGAACTTAAATTTGGAAAAATTATCGGGAGAGGCTATAATGGAACTTTTCTCCCCTTCCTCCCAAACTTAAAAAAATATAGTTTAAAACTGCGTTTTTATGTCTTCAAATTGCGAAATAATGCAAGAAGATAGACCTTCGACACCCCCTAATCCTGATTTAATATTATCCTTACGATTATTTATATTACTAGTACTAAGGTCTAGTAATATGACTATCCCTGCTAAACCAGAAGCCAAATCTTCTCTCTCTCTGCACATTCGAACATGCGTTTGAAAAAATTAAGGAGCCGCCAAAAGCGTACCCCCCCCCACCCCCGTTTTTTGAAATAGCAACGGCCCTGGTACTCCTTTCTAAAATTTAATGACTGTGTCTCTTTTTCAATGAAAGGAGCATCACAGGCGGCATAGAGTTGGTGTCCATTTCAAAGCTGGATCAGAAGATTTGATTTCTTTTCAATATCTTATAAATTTTCTGGAAGTAGCACAATTCTGCATGATGAATATGTGGGACAGTGAAGAGAGGGAGGGAGGTCAAAAATGTTTTATTGCTTGTAATAATTCTGACCAGTATGCTCTAGTCAGACCCGCGCCAAGCTTGATCGGCGCCGTCGTGAAAATGTCTTTTGAGCGCCCTTATGCACTGACGTTCGAGAAAAATATAGCAAACACACCTGGAGTGAGGTTTTGTAGACAAATACAAAATAGAAAGGAATACGTTTGGTATTTGATTTATTCAAAAATACTGTGTGAATGTTTAAATTTGTAATATCGTGCACGTTTTTACTTCGTACCTCAAAATTATTTCCAGTTCAGCAGCTCCTCTGATGTGCTAATAATGCGTTTCGGAAAAAGAAAATATTTTAAATATCAAGTTAAAAAACGCCACTTTGAATATCTATCTAATTTCTAAGTGATGAATAATTGATAAAACTTTTATGACTGTTAAAACATGACAACAGGAGCAGTGACGCAACAAGAAAATAGTTTTAGGAGGCCACAGTGAGAACAAAATTATCCTTTAAAAAGAGGGGTCCGGGGTTTCTCCCCGGGAAATTTTTGAAACTTGTAGTTTTAAAAACGCATTTTTAGACGGTCTATGGCGATGCTATTGGGGGAAAAGATACGAGGGGTCCGCGGAAATTTGTAAAAGTTGAAGCCTTAAAACGTGAGTATAGGCCATATTTAATAAAGTTAGAGTAAGCAATAGAACTCTGGGACTCTCAATGATTTTTTTTTTTGAAAATTAGATAGAAAACAAAATTTTTTTTCCTTCCCCCTTCCAATTTTTCTGAATTTAACATTCAAAAAACGCAATTGTAGACAACTTTGAAGATTTTTACGAGAAGGGGGTTGTGGAGCTCTCACTTGGATTTTTTTTTAAATTGAAGTCCTAAAACTTAAGCAATGTTCTATGATATTGGGCGGAGAGGTTCAGAGGCTATTCCACTTGCAAATTTTCTTAAGTCATGTTTAAAAAACCTATTTTTTTGTAATCGCAAAGGAAAGCGATTCGGAGGAACTTGCCCGAATATTTTCTGAAATTGATGTCTAAAAAACGCTATTGAGCTATTGTAAGTCCACATTTGGTAACATTAGGGCAGGCGATCTTTTGAAATTGAAGCTCTAAAACCGCAACTTTAGGTAATTTTCCAACTCAGTTTCAAGCGATGCTATTAGGTATTCGGGGGCTTTCCCTTATAATTTTGCGAAATTGAAAATCTGGAAGCAAAATTTGAGATGCTCCGTAATGCTTTTGGCGGGGGAGGGGAGGGGGGACATATTCGGAGGAGTAGCATTTTGAAGACTTTCGTAATTTCAGAAGAACTAGAAAAAAGAAAAATAATTTGAAAAAAAGGAAAAGAAATAGGGTGAGGAGGAGGGGGGAGTAGCAGATCAATTAGCTGTAACTATTGAGAAAATTTTTTATTCAAAGATTTTTTTTTTCTTTATTTTTGAAGAAATTAAAGTTTTACCCCCAGCATCAAAAGTTTTACCCCATTCCCCAACAGAGCTCGGCGCCTTTTTGACTCTGGTGTCCTCGTGCGACGTACGACCTTGCACATAGGGACGGCGCGGCCCTGACTCTAGTATTTCATCGATTAATTTGCACCTTGACAATCGTTAAGAACTGGTTTTGAAGTCCCTCCAATCGAAAATTAATATATCTTCTTCATTACAGTCTGTTCTTAAGGTGTTAAAATTATTTTTCGGAAATCATATTTACTTTCTTCGATATCTGATACGAGTATGTATAGAAGGATACTATTTGATTCGTTAAAATTCTCGAGTTCTGATTTTCGATGTGTGCAGAATAGCTGAATCCATTTTTAAGGATTTCCGAAAAATATCTGTCATGGTGTGTGATCCATCTTTTTTTGGCTATGTGACTTCAATTTTGGAAAACTTCCAGGAGAGCACCCCCACTGTAACGTCAGAATGTCACCCTCTTTATCATCAAGAGTCATTCAAAACTGCGTTTCTAGAAATGCAATTTTGAAAAATTTATAGGAAAGAGCCCCTGATTACCCCCTCTTTCCTTAACACGATCAAAGATAAGACTAGAATTGCGTTTTTGGAGTATCAATTTAAAAAAATTGGCGGGGGAATGGCACCGAAATTCACCTTCCACTAACATTATTAAGATATATCAAAACTGAGTTTCTGAAGCTACAAGTTCGGAAATAGTGGAGTATCCCTCTCCCTCCTCCCCACTCTCGTCAACATTATTAAAAAGTCGTCTTAAATTTAGTTTTTAGGGCTTCAATATCGAGAACATTCCAGGAGAGCTTCCGAAAACTCTTTTTCTTAACATCACAAAGGTCGGCTACAATTGCGATTTTAGAACTTCAATTTCAGAAAACTGCTTGTCCCCTAACCATAGATAGCGTTTTTAAGACTTTAATTTTGAAAATTTTCCAGGAGGGTCCCTAGGGTCTTTTCTTTTCTTAACATTACCACAGATAGTCTAAAACTGCGTTTTTAGAACTACAATTTTGAAAACAAAGGAAACCCTCCTAAACACAACGGTAACTATTTACAATTGCACTTTTAAAGTCTCAATATTGAAAAATTACCGGGAAGGGGCCACCAAACCTTTTATTCTCCTAACATCACCAGAGATTGTGTAAAACTTTGGTTTTAAAATTACAATTTGGAAAGTTTTCCGGGAGAGAAACTCCACGGATCCTCCATCTAATTGACAATAAATTTCCGTTTCACGGTTCATGTTGTATACATCTAGTAATGACTCCATCCCAAGCCAGGAAGTTGTCCCTGTAATTATTCATACGTTTGAAAAAAAAAAAAAGGTGTTGCAAAATTCAGGGGTACCCAAAACTTGTTTACTGAAGGTTCACGTTTTAAAATCAGGGAAGGCAAGGCGGGTCAACAATGCAACAACATTTCAGTTCAAATGGTATTTGTTAGTGCTACCCCCCACCCGCCCCCGTGAATTTGACAATTTGTCTGGAAATTACACACTCTAAAAACTGTTATGTTTAACCCAATTCAAAAACGAGAAAATTTTTGGGGGGGAATTTGCGCCATTGAGCTTGGGGGGATGGGCACCCCTGCTTCCATATGTCCCCTCATCCTAAAACGGTATTCTGTATCCGCTTCAGGCATCCATAAGTATATACAGGGGGTATCAGTACAGCGTTTACAGACTGTCAGGGCAGTTAGAGTACACCTA
Organism: Uloborus diversus; assembly: GCF_026930045.1. Lineage (NCBI taxonomy): Eukaryota > Metazoa > Arthropoda > Arachnida > Araneae > Uloboridae > Uloborus > Uloborus diversus. The sequence goes on from NC_072737.1 coordinate 9,445,600, forward strand.
GACGATGGAAAACCACATGCATGGTCGGAAACGCTTTCCTGGCGCGGTATTGACGACACAAATCACCAAAAAGACAAGACACGAATTAGAGAAGAAAACATGTTTATTATCCTTAGTACAGCAAAAAACTAAAAAGAAAACAATAACATGAAGGAGCCAACGATCGTCATGAAAGTAGGTGTTCGAAATGACGATCCCGGGCCGTGATGCATGCCTCACATCTTCGGCGCATTGAAGATCGATCGTCAAAACGAGCGCCGGCAACAAAAACCGCGTGTGCGCATGCACCTTAACCTGATACTTCGGTTTACGTAACAACATCTATCGTGTACACTAAGGCCCCTATATATACAAGCCGACGCATCAGCTTAAGATTAGCCCTTTCGGATCGGAGCGTGTATTTGAGTGGTTGTCTTTCTGGCTAGTTATCACATTTGGTGATTTCTCACTGTGAGCAATTATTAGCTGCACTAGAATTGTTTGTTAAATAAAATATTATTTTCGGCAAATTTGGCGAAATCCGAAACTTTGCTGTAGTAACCCAAATAGAGCAACAATGAAAAATCCGATCCAAGATGGCTAAACTTAAGCTAATGCGTCGGCCTATCTATATAGCGACTCTAGTGTACACCACACAAAAACTTACCAGCATTTTTGCTTCATTAAAAATAACAAACATGTTTTCTCCTTCTTCGTGTCTTGTCTTTCTTATGCTTTATGTTTTCACTAACGCGTCAGGAAAGCGTTTCCGACCATTCATTGCTATGTGATTTCCCATCGTCTAGGTGTAAACGCTGTATTGATACACCCTGTATAAGCAATTTACAATACGGATAATGAAATAGAAATTAAAACTGAAAACTTGTTAACATTTTAATTATGTGAAAGCTATTAAAAAAATAAACTTTTAGTATGACAAATGAAGAAATCATTTCAAGACCCGAAACACGTGACTGCATTCTTTTGTTATTATTATTAACTTAAAATGTTGATTTAGAATTTTAATAACTAATTTTTTTTCTTGGTATAGTGTTTTAAATACCTCTCAATAATGCCACTTTTATTTTTCAAGACAAAACAAAGGAAGGAGAAAGGGCAAAGCCAGTTGAACCTGTTATTTGCACAAAAGAATCATGCTTAAAAGCAGGTAAGATAAAAAATATGTAAAAAATATGTTTTTAATGTATGGCATCTACTGCGTACCACAGTTTTGACCATTCCTCCTCCCCTACACTCGCGTCCGAAAAAAGTAACGTATAAAGATGCCAACTTGGTGTATGTAACTGAAACATTATCCTGTATTTAACTGCAAATATTTGAGAATGAGTGGGGGTTGCTAGGTTTCGTTTTGATAAAGCGTAGCTTGACAATTTATCGGGAACTTTAGTCCACTCGTGACCCATTAATAAATTGACGTGACTACCTATCCATCAATTTATTTTAAGAGTTCAGAAGTCAAAATTGAATTAAGTTTGAAAAAAAAAGGTTTTTTGTTCCACATGAATTGTTAGCTCTAAGCCATGGTAAAAACTAACTTAGCCGACTTCAGACATTTCTGAAATTAATTGAAAAGATTGCACCGCAACGGTTAGAGGAAGGAGACCCAAAACGGACTACATTTTGGTACCCAGCAACCTACTTATTCACTCAAAAAGGATCATTTCAGAGTCATTTGCTTCTAAAAACGTTCTTGAAGCTGTGAGGACTTAAACACAAAATACCAGTTTTAATTGCCTCTAATTATATGATCTGACAAGGAAGGAAAAATGACGGTTGGGCCAAAGGATGTTCCAAATACGGTTTACTTGAGGAAAAAGTATTTTATCCCATTAAAAATAAATAAAAAGCATGAAATTTTCATTCAAAAACTTTATTAAGTAGGGGAGACTGCGGCTATAGTAGTGACATTTTCGTCATTTTTGATACTACTGTAAGATTTGAATTGATGTGAAACATTTAGTGCATCATATCATTAGAGTAACTCTTGAGCAAATATATTTATAAAACAATTATCAACATTTTAAGCGTTGTTCATGACATAAAATGGAATTTGTGGAGCCTCTAAGTTTGTTTCAACTTGCCCCGTAGCGGGGCTAGTAGAGACATGCTTGAGGCACATTATGACACGCAAAAAACGCGTACAAATACGTTGTAAAATGTACAAATTAGGTAAGAAATGCAATTAAATGGGATATTTTAAGTTAAGAATGAACAAATTATTCATTTATAATGATCTTAATACAAAAGAGAACAGCTTTATGTTTTCAATAACATTTTAAACGAAATGAAAGTAACATAGTTAAATTATTAACTCTTGTGAACTCTTTTTTAGAGAACATTAAAAAACTGTGTTAATCAGGAAAGATAAAACGTAGACCAGCAGTAATTTTTGGCCGCATAAATCTTCGACTCAGTGCAATGTGTAGTCCTATATCCTAAAGGCTTACCTATTTTTATACTCCTCATTATCATCGCTTGTTTCAACATCCGAAGTGCTGTTAATGCAAATAAAATAACAATAATAAATTTTTTGGTTCATTTGACACTAGTGGTACCCGCACGAATTTTCCCGTAATAGAAAAATTAAAAGGTCTTTTGGTTCGCCTGTATATTTACAAATAATGTATGGTGAATTTTCTCGCCAATTGGCTTGTACCCATGTTACGGTTCCACGTTATGATAATTTCGTATCTCGCCAATTGGCTTGTGCCCATGTTACGGTTCCACGTTATGATAATTTCGTAATTTACTCGTCCATCTTATGATACTTTTGTTCTTAAAATTGGAATAGAAAAAGAACCACATCGAATTTTCGAAAAATCGCTTCGAGGTGCACATTCCCATGCTACAAACTAATTTTGTGCCAAATTTCATGAAAATCGGCCGAACGGTCTAGGCGCTATGCGCGTCACAGAGATCCAGACTTCCTACAGACATCCTCCGGACAGAGAGACTTTCAGATTTATTATTAGTAAAGATGAGACCAGTTTTTGAGTGGCATGCATCTTGTATCCAGTCTTCTATGGGTCTAAAAACTTTGTATTGCTTTAGGCAAACTAGACATAATCAAATTTTATCATCTTCAGAGCTATCCGGGTTTTTCTTGTTCAATTTTTCACATAACGCTAGTGTTATTTTTTGCACTTTTTGGCATTTCGATGGTTTATTTTATTTCTTTTTCTTCTTCAATTTGTTTCTCGCGTTCTCTCGCTTTTTATTCTGCTCGATTTTTTTTCTTTATTTGCTATTTCTATAATGACAGGTTTTAAGACATTTACGAGCGGAGCTTTCGATTTCCAGCTTTAGGTGGCCGTCTTTTCCCTATAAAACGTACCGTTGTTACAATGCTAATGTCAACAGTCATAGACTCATCTAACCCAATGATATTTCTCACTTCTGAAAAACTGTTCTGGTTTCTTCCCATCATTGACTAGATTTCTTGCTGAAGTGCTGGTTTTGATAGCACCTTCATATTTATTTATTTTCACTATCATTTTGGCCATCAACGCTCTCATCTCTGGCGGATAACGGACCGGAGCAAGTAGGAGTACTGTCACAACGTGCCTCCTTGACTATCACAACTAGTCCCTGTTACGCCATTTTGAACATTGCTTAATATTTTCAGAAATATTATCATGATCAACAAATGAAATGCATAGAACAACTCGAAATATAGGTATTTAAATAATGTTATTAAAGTTTTCACACCTCAGTATCCTTAGTGGCAATGACACTTCCAAAGCAGATCAGAAAATTTATTTTTGCTGCAGAAAGCATGATAAATATTTTTATCTTGAAAACAGTCCAACGCTTTTGCTTCCACATTTACACAAGACACTGAAACCATCAACCTGATCACTCGCATGATATGAAAAAAACAGTAGTAAACGAGTAAAACCTATTGGCTCGGTCAGGAGGCTTGGTGACACAGCTAACCCCGGTCTCCCCCACTATCTTAGATATTTTATAAAGCATAAAAATCAATTACTTTATTTTTTTATTTGCAGAAATCACAAATGTTTCAAAACTCTAATTATGGTTGCAAGTCATTGCACTCTTGTGATCACGATTGTTCTTTTTCTATGCAATAGTGGGGATTGCAGGTACTAAGTATGGACTAACTTGTTTGGACAATGAAGCTTGGGCACTTGGTAGTGGATTTAGGGAGTTGAAATCACCCAAATCATAAAGAGGGATAGCCCGTTTTTTGAACCACCATTGGTAGCCCGTTTTTAGATCATCCAGTACTTTATGCTTATGGTGTACTAAACTACTACAAAAAAAAAAAATTTTAAAACAAGTGCCCATCAAAAAGCCTACATAATATATTTTGAATTCGAAACCACTTACTGTACTGAACAACTTAGAAAGAACGAAATTAGGTTGAACACACGCAGACGTCGAAAAGTTTTCAGTTCTTTTATTTTTACTTATAAAATGATTCTCAAAAAAGCATATCCGTTAACATACAAAGTCAATCGCTCACTACTATTTTGCCATTTCATGCTGATCCATTCGGTACGATTGGTCAGACTTCTCACAATCCTCCCTCATTTTCAGTGGGTTGCCTGTATTTAGACCTCAGCAGGTTTTTGGACCACTTCCTCCCCATTGAAGGACACCAAGTATTGAGTTAATTTGCATAAATAATTATATCGCTCATCCTTCTTGACTTTTCAGCCGGGGCCATCCTGGACAAGCTAGACCAGACCGTGCACCCGTGCAAGGACTTCTACGAGTTCGCTTGCGGCCACTACATCCGGAGGACGGTCCTCCCGGAGAACATCCACGCCATGTCCGTCATGCAGAACATGGAGGACGAAGTACTTATGCTCATCTATCGTGAGTGCATTTGGTAGTTTCTGTTCATTCCTCGTTACTATCATTAATCTTAGGCCTCCTACACAAGGTGGTTAGTTCATTCACCTTTCCGAAAAGTTGCCTGTTAACTAATTGAATTGATGCAACTTAATTGCATCAACTTTTCTGTTTATGAACCAAACTTATTCGAGCAGCTGCTCCACAACCCTTGTAAAGCTGAACGGAGTTGATTCAACTAGTTGTAACTTGTGTGTAGAGCAAACACTTGTCAATCTACCGATGAGTAGAATCAACTAAAAAATTAATTCAACTCATCGAGATGAGAATGGTAGCGGCACGTGTGTCTGATGAGCTGACTGTCGCGTAAAGGATGAAGCACGATTCCTCCACATTTCTACCTGGTTATACATCCTGATAACCGTTCGTTGGAACAGTTGATTCAACTATGATACCTCGTGTTAAGGAGACCTTAATACCTTTTCTTTTTTGCTTCAGCCTATTTTCAATGTGTATTCTCGCATAGTCAAAAGGACTACACCCAGTAGACAAATCATTGCGCAGTATTTGTTTACCGATAAAACTGTTTCGACCATATGAGAATACTACCCAAGTTTGGTCAACTGTCTTTTCAAAGGAAACTCTTGCATTTTAATCGCTTTTTGCCATTTGATTACTCAGTTCCTGAACAATTAATTAGATTACTCTGGATATTAGATTTGCCTCTGTTTAATCCTCAGTCTGATGTAGGGATCAGTTTTATGCGCTAAGCTCTTCCTGACTAATTAATTAGGTTACTACCCAAAGGTTACTCTGGATTTCCGCTTTTTAATCTTCAGTCTAATGTAAAGATTTGTTTTATGCGTTAAGCAATCCCTTGCCAATTAATTAGGTTAAACTGAAATTCCTCTGTTTAATACTCTGTCTGATGATCAGATTCCTTTTATGCGTTAAGCAGTTCCGGGCCAATTAATTAGTTTACTCTGGATTTCCTCTCTTTAATCCTCAGCCCGATTTAAAGATTCCTTTTATGCGTTAAGCAGTCCTTGGTCAATTAATTACAAACGCATAGGAAATCGAAATATCTATTTGGACCGTCTCTGGGTTAATTATAATAAGGTGTCTTGGGCTTTGTATGAGCGTATTGAAGTACAAAAACAAAATGCTTAGATTTTTCATTGCTGGTGAAAAATAAATGCAAATTTTATGCTATGATTATACGTAAAAACACGCAACAAAATCTCGTACAATTTAAAAAGCACACTTAATACACAAATATAGTTTCAATTCCTTGTTAACCGCTATATTTTACGCCAAAAGGTGTTATTAACCACGGATGTAAAGTAGTGCAATACACAAAACGCCGCGTAGTAACGCCGAATAGTTCATATCTCGCTGAATATTTGTCGCGTTGGAATTATTTTTCAACGAAGCTTATATTCTAAACTATAAGTAAGGGGACCTAGGATGCATATGAAAAGTAAGATTTCGAATTTATTCACTAATTTTCTTTTCATCTTCAAACCTTCAATTTCTAAATTCTGTACCGTAGTTTTACGTGTCAAAATATTAAATTTGCATTTATTTTCTACGGCTACGAAAAATACATATATCTTTTTTTTTATTTACCGCGACAACCTGCTGTTTTTCTGAAAGGGCGATAAGTTTCAATATCATCTTTTTGCACGGCCCCTTAAAATTTTGAGCTGGAATATCTCATGAGTTTTGGTCACAAATGCTTCAATTTTTGTTGGGTTGGAATTACTTTTCAATCGAGATTATTTCCCCAAACATAAGCAAGGGTACCTGGGGTCCTGTTTTTTTCACTAATTTTCTGTTTTGTTTCAAACTTTAAATATCTTAATTCTGTTTCTTACTTTGATTATTTTTGCAATTAGATGTATTAACCTTGGGCTAACAGTTGTGAAAATAGCGGTTTTTCAGGTTAAACGACGACGCGCTATACATTTAGATTTTAATGTCGTTCATTTTTGAATGAAAACTTAGTAAACTTGCATATCGGGAAATTGTGCATAAAGGTAAAACTGTGAAAACTTATTTCGTGATTGTGTGCACTAATCCTTTGTTATACAGGTGCCTTAGAGTCTCCCACTCTGTACCGTACCGGAGGCTCACTCATCAAAGCTAAGATGCTCTACGAGACTTGTATGAACAGCGGTGAGTAATCCTTGCCTTTTCAATACAGTTAAGCTCTCTTAATACGATCACGTTTAATACGAAATCACGGCTACAACGAACGTTTTGTTCGTAAAGTTTGGTTTGCTATCTAATTATATTAAGAACTAGCTGTACCCGACGCGCGTTGCTACGCCAACAAAAAAATACATCATTATACTGATTTTCATGACAATCGGTTGAACGGGGCAGAAGTTGCTACTCTGCAGTGCCACCTGGTGGCGAGTGGCTTCAATGAGCATATTATGCACCTTCTCCGTGGAAAAATACATATATATAGCAATTTTCATAATAATCGGTCCAGGTATCAAGTAAAGCCGTGACTATACTCAAATTTTGTACTCACGCAGTTTGCAAGATCAATCAATCGCTAAAAATATCAAATAGAAAAAGTTTTAAATCCCCCCGTTGCATGAAAAGCCATAAAACAATAAAGAAAGAATTTATTTGTTCAAACTCGAGAAAAATGGCAACAGCTAACTTCTTATCAATGAGATCTTTGACGCGAATTAATTTCTGCAGCCGATCATTTTATTCGTATTTTATCCAATGGATTGTGACTTAAATTGGAATAAAAAAGGAACTATCGATCGGATTTTTTTCGAACTGGTCTATAAACATTCCCAGTACCAAAAATAACAAACGGTGAAAGTTTCAGCCAAATCTGCCGGGTAGTTTTTGAGTTCATGGATGACATACAGACAAACATTCATTTTTATATATATAGATTTCACGTATGATTCGTACACTAAATTGAAAGTATCGGCTAAAACGAACAAAAATTTCTAATCTCTTTACTCAAAATGTTCATGATTGTGAATACTGTAATTTTCTTCTTTTGAAATGTTCATCATTTTTTTTTATAGGTAATAGAAGTTCCATTGTCTATCGGGAAGAAAATATTAAAAATTATGCACAGAAAATAAAGTCCGTACATTTGTTTACCTGTGGACATTTCAATTTACCATTGTGGATTACAACCTCTTCCTCGATTGTTGGTTATCATCTTCAAAATTTTTCGTAAACATCCATTTATAAGAAACTAGCAAAAATACCCGGCGTTGCCTGGGTCAGTAATAGTTGTGAGAAACAATCGCTACTTTTGTTTTCTGTTTTAACTGAAAGAACTCAAAACACACCGCTTTGACGTCATTAAAAATTGAGCTTCATCCTTACCCATAAAAGTAAAACAGCAATAAGTATAAAGAACGAAAGAGTATTCATTTAGAAACGAAAGCGCAAAGTGAAGCATATAAAAATTTGAAGAAAGTCCAAAATATATCTAGCAAAAACAAAGATCACTAAAAAAAAACTGTGCGCTTAATTTACTTAAATAGTACAAACACAAAAAAGAAAAAGAAAAAATGCTTTCTACTATGTTTACCTAAGTGTGCAAAAAGTGAGTTTCCAAATGTTTAAATGACTTTAGACTCATGTTTGCTCCGGAGAAGCCTTGATTCAAAATTTACATTATGATTACTTTTAATGTTGCTGTTGTTAGGCAACGAATTTTCGAAACAATGGTTTAATCTTTAATCATTTGATGTGGAAATTGCATGACATTCACAGTTTTCGATCACGCCGTTTTTAAACTAAGATTTTTAGCAATAAATTATAGCCTAAGTTGTTCCCCGATTATGTAGCTATCTATGGTGAAAAAATGGTTAAAATCCCTCAAGTAGTTTTGAAGTTTACCCCGGACATCCGACAGAGATTAGCCCTTTATATATAAAGATAAGGATGCAACTCCTAAGAAAGCAATAAATATCATGCTTGCTCCAGAGAGGCCTTGATTCAAAATTTACATTATGATTACTTTTAATGTTCCTGTTGTTAGGCAACGAATTTTCGAAACAATGGGTTTAATCTTTAATCATTTGATGTGGAAATTGCATGACATTCACAGTTTTCGATCACGCCGTTTTTAAACTAAGATTTTTAGCAATAAATTATAGCCTAAGTTGTTCCCCGATTATGTAGCTATCTGTGGTGAAAAAATTGTTAAAATCCCTCAAGTAGTTTTGAAGTTTACCCCGGACATCCGGACAGAGATTAGCCCTTTATGTATAAAGATGAGTGATTTTTTTTTCTGAATGCAAAAACAGTTAGACTACAATGTGTTTATTAGTAGTAATATTTTTTACATAGAGGTAATCATTCCTTCGTTTTTTCACAGTACCACTCATTCACGGTTGTCACGAATAACGGCTAATACGAACAAATTCGTGAATTTTTGACATTTCGTATTGACCGAGTTTAACTATTTAATTTGTAAAACTGACCAAAATGCCAGCTGGGCTTCAATTATACTATGTAAAACGATTTTACTCCTTCCCAATCATTGTTTTTTCTTTTGGTGCCATCATAAAAACAGGAAGATACTTAATGTCCATGCAAAAACTTCGGTTTAGTGGTCAGTAAATCGAACGAATTTTCCAATTTATTTTTATTAAAATCAAAGAAAAATCATTATAAAACGCAAACTAATAGAAAAACTAAAATTCTTCAAATTGAGAAAAACTAATCTAGCAATGTGTAAAGTCTGAATACTTAGAGCTCTATCAAAGGAAACAGTATTGCTAAATCAGAAACAGATTTTTTTTTCTTGAAAAGTTTTATATAGTGTTATTTAATATTTTAATCGACCTTTAAATGATTTGTTTGCGGTTTAAGTATTTTTAGGTGGATTTTTTTTTTCAAGTTTTTAGAGAGCTTCCAATGGTTTAAATTGACTTACTATATTTATTTCAGGGATCTTTTTTTTACATTTTAACGGTACTTCTAATCTTGAATAAAAAAGCTTCTTTAAAAATAATAATAATTTGCTTATTTGTGACATGCTTCTTCTTTTATTTCTTTTTAAATGTGCATTTTTTGAGCAATCACATTGCTTATTGTTCTCACTTGACGGTTTTGATGTTCCAATGACCGACCGCCTCCTTGTGCAGTACCACCGTAGACTGGTAGCTCCCGATGCTGCTCTTCTAGCGAAAACCGTCTCCAGGTTGCGTCCATATCCTTCACACACGCGCATACACACACCTACACACACGTTTACATACACACAAATACATATACCTACCCCCCACACACCCACACAATAATACCTGCACACAGATACAAACACACGCATACATGCATACACACCTACACACACACACACACTCGTGATTGAGAAAAACATAATTTGAATTCCAGATGTCAAAATTCGAATTAATTTTATATATATATATATATATATATATATATATATATAATGTTAGAGAAAAGTTTGGGGTGATTCCATTGCCTAAAAAGCATTAATGGGGCGAAAAGGAAAATGTATTTTGAAATGAGTCTATTGAAAATCATGAAAATAAATAATAACTTCGCAAAATAAGTATTTATTATGTACTAGTGGTACCTGCACGGCTTTGCCCGTAATAGAAAAATTAAAAGGTCTTTCGGTTCGCCTGTATATTTACAAATAATGTATGGTGAATTTTCTCGTCAATTGGCTTGTGCCCATGTTACGGTTCCACGTTATGATAATTTCGTAATTTACTCGTTCATCTTATGATATTCTTGTTCTTAAAATTGGAATAGAAAAAGAACCACATCGAATTTTCGAAAAATCGCTTCGAGGTGCACACCCCCATGCTACATACTAACTTTGTGACAAATTTCATGAAAATCGGCCGAACGGTCTAGGCGCTATGCGCGTCAGAGACATCCTACAGACATCCTCCGGACAGAGAGACTTTCAGCTTTATTATTAGTAAAGAAGATAAAGATCAATCTCTAGGGTAGAGGAAGCTGCTCCACCCAATGTACAGTACCGGAAAAGCCAATTTCATCGTACCTAATAAATCTGTTGAATGAACTAAAATTGAGAAAATGGCTACTGATTTACAGAAAATTGATTTTTCTTTCTAGGTAAAGTATTAAAATATTAAAATAACAGAAATGATGAGATCTAGAACAGAAAATAGGAAGTTCCCTGCTGTTGATGCGTCTGTTGCTGAAACAGCAGCTGAAAATGTTATTAGTAATAAGATTTCCATTATTAAAGATGAAAATTATCAGGGTTATTGTGGTGTCCTAAGGTGCCCCACGACTTTTTAATTTTTTTTATGAAAATTTAATTTGATTAAATAATAGAGTAAAATAAATTTTAATTGAAGCAAAAATGTCTAAACTGCATGTTTAGCTAAGTTTGGTGAAAATTGGTTTGAAAATAAAATTTCCAAAAATCATTATCTATAAAGTATCCCAAGGTGCCCCCACCTTCCCCTATATAAATTCAGTAAACAAACAAATGAACCAATGAAAATATTGAAATTTATCATTTAAAAAATCAAATTGTATTGCATTGTCGAATAAGTACACACAGTAAACCAGGGCTCCCCAACTTACGGCCCGCGGGCCAATTGCGGCCCGCGAGCAGCTTTCAAACTAGAAAGATATATATATATATATATATATATATATATTTGGTAATATATTTCTTTTGAAGCATTTTTTGAAAGAAAACTAAGGCTAGAAAATCTCAAAAATCACTACTAAGCATGATCATAGCGAGAGGGGGGGGGGAGACAGGAGCAAGCATTTCCCTGGAGAAGAGCCTAAACTTTTACTTTCCTCCCTGAAACCACTAAAAATAGTCTAAAATTGCATTTTTTGGACTTCAATTTAAAAAAAAAAAAAAAAGCATCGCCCTTTTGTTTCACTGAAGACATTCTTTTGAACATTTGTTTGTTACTTACGTTGATTGTTTTATTCTAAAAAAATTATTACTTTATATAAGAAAATATTGTGCGAAAGTCGAAAATATAAGACCCATTCTTTTCCAGACACTCTGGAAGACGACTCTGTGCGAGTACTCCGCCAGTACCTGTCGGAGAATGGCGTCGGCCACTGGCCCGTTCTCGACGCTGATTGGTCGTCGGGAGACATGAACCTGGAGTGGCGATTGGCCATGCTTTTCGTGCACCACGCTCCCGTCTTCTTCCACATGTACGCGGATGCAGGACAATCTAACTCCGAGTACATACTCAACGTAAGTACTTTGCACGAACACTACTCGCGAAAGATTGGCTGAACCAGGGACGGACTGGCCCGCCGGCCCATCAGCCCGCGCCCTCAAGCCTGAACACCTTTTTTTAATTTTATTTCATTTTTTTTTACAGTTTTTTATAAATTTATTTTATTTTAATTTCTTGGTGGAAAATTCCTTTATTTATTTATTTATTTGCGCAAACTTTTTTTTCTTTTATTTAAATCCGCAAGCCTGTGTATCAACCCTTTTTTTCCTCTTTTTTTTTTTTTTTTATTATTTTTAATTTTTTTTTTTTTTTTTTTTTTTGCTTCTTTTGGAGGTCAAGGTCCACCCCTGTGCCGAACAAAATGCATCTGTTCAGCTATAAGAAATAATACTTTTTATTTAATGAATCAGATAATATTCTTTAAAAAATTACTACTTGTTTCAGGAAAATATCATTTTAAAAAAAAAAGACTTGAAGTTGAAGAAGAGAGGTTATACTTCTACTACGAAACAGTTTTAAGCATTTCATTTGTAATTTACCAGGATGAAGCTGACAATCTTAACAGCTCATGGAACTTCAGTCTGACCGCGAATAAATGACCCTTGTCAATCATTTGAGAAAACGGGTCCATTCCTTAAAATAGGTAGCGAAGGAAGAAAGGACACGTGCCATATTTTGGAGTTTAGCAACATTTTGGCGATATGAAAAAAAAATTACTCCTAGTATATTTTCTTTATATGATTATTTAGACCTCAAAGATTTAAGCTGCGGCAATAACTGCGTTGAGTAGGCGAAAAAGTAAAAAGGACAAGCCTTGCATTCTCTATTGCAACCCTTCTAGAGCCAATTTTCAATTGAAATAAATTATCAGGGGCGTTGTTAGCGCTGACCAATGGCTGCTGAAAGAAGTAAAACCAAGACCCACCCACTTGCGTAGGGTATGACCTGTCCAATGAGACAACTGCCTTGACCGCACAAAATTAAAATGTTTTACCGTTTTGGCTATTTTCTTGAATTCCAAGGTGATGTATTCAGTCTAAAGAACCACTGACACCACTTGCAAATTCCGTTCCTACTTTTCTCCTCATATCGCCCCTTCACAAAAATGGAATATTCTGAAACGGGGCGGAGAAAAAGCTCAAGTTTTCGTGGTCGAACTATATCCATTTCGCTTAGAAAGCACTTATTATTTTTGCAGCTAATTGGTAGTAGAACAGCATTGACACTTTTACTTCAAACTTTTCCAAGTCTAGGTTTGTTAAAATGAGGCCTGACCTTGAAAAAGTACATTTCTTCTAAGGAAAAATGCTTGTTCTAAATGCTTTTTACGTTTCTTATTGTTTCATTTGCTTAACTTCCCTGTTAGGTATATCCGGCGTCGTCTCCCCTGGGGTCCAAAGAAGTGTCCGGCATGGACCGAGAGCGAATTTTCGAGGCTTACCACAAGCTCCTCATCGAGACACTCAGGCTGCTGGGGGTGGCAGAGGTCAGAGTGCAGGCCGATTCCTTCGACATCATCGGCTTTGAACTTCAGTTCTCCATGATCACGAATGTAAGCCATTGGACAGTCCTCTTTTTGTACTAGGGTCAGTTGGGGGAATAAAACAGAATTTCAGTGTTTCAAATTTAGATCATCACATTTCTTTTTGATGAATCGGAAGATTACATTTCGCGCAATTTGTCCAAGAACACACTCTCTGAGCGCAACTGGATAAGGAAACATTTGACTTTATAACGGTTGGTCTGAGAATTGAAACCATGCTTACATTTGCCACAGCATGTTTCCTTTCCCCCAGAGACCAGGGTGTAATTGGAAAGAAAGATTCTTTTCCCCATATATTTGATGTAGGTAGATGATAGCAATATGCACACCCTATCAACTATCAACGGGACCTCTGGCCCTCAAACTATGAAGGACTGCGTGCCAGGCGCCTTGCCTTCAGAAGACAACACAATAGATGGTGGTGCCATCTATGGACAGTTCGAGAATTTAGAACTAGGTCAGGAGCCGAATAACTTTTTGGTCTGGCACTCCCAGAGGTATCGTTTCACTTGGAGGACATTGTGACTACGAGCATATTTAACGTCGCCCAGTCACCATTAATGACGACGGTGGATCTTCGACCAGCGAGTATCGAACCCGAGACCCTCCGGCCCCAAGTCCAATGCCTTACCGATCAGGCCACCACGGCCATATGCACAACCGGTTTAGGAGTTATGCATCAGGAATATTTAATCTACGGCACATGTGTCACAAGCGACCTGCTGAATCATCCAAATGTAATCTAAATCCATTCAAAAAAGAAATCATGCACATACCTAAACTATGGACTGAATTTGTGTAAAATACACAAAAAATTATCCAGCACTAAGCTATCGCCCCTAAAGCAGGACTAAGGCAGAACTACATGCAAAATACCAGACAGCCCGGTTATCACATCCTATCCTATTCCTATTCAAAGTCACAACTGACTACAACTGTATTTATGTCGAGGACTGCATACTAAGCGCCTTGCCTCTGTTATCTTATATACCGATAGATGGCAGCACCATCACCGGATCGAACAGTTATTGAGAATTTAGAACTAGTCCAGGAGCTAATAGCTACCTAGTGCTAGCACCCCCAGAGGTATCGTTTCACTTGGAGGACATTGAGACCACGAGCATATTTAACGTCGCCCAGTCCCCTTTAATGACGACGGTGGGTCTTCGACCATCGAGGTTCGAACCCAGGACCTTCCGGCCCCGAATCCGACACTCTACCGATCGGGCTACCACGGCCCTTATCACATCCTGAGACTTCAGTTTCGTTCTTCAGTCAGGAATAGTGAATAACCGAGCTGGAGGCAGATTTTATCTCATTGAAGCGGAGCGTGCCAAACATTTATTCGTCAAAAAAAAAAAGGGGGGGGGGGTTAGGAAGAGAAGAAAACAAAGTTCTTTCCATTTACTCCTGATTACAGTATTTATCGGGTAAATAGTAGCACCTAAATTGCACGTGAAAAAAAGCTGAGAAGGTAAAATTCATAACTGAATGTTTTTATCGGGGGGCACGGCAGTGCCCCCGCCAAGTCGAGCGCGAAGCAAAACACTGCCATATCATCCTTTACTGGAACCATTTCGCCGCATTTTCAGGTCCCTATTTGAGACCCTCTGGATGAGACCAGAACGCAGAAATTTTCGTCATCCAGTAAGCTATAATCACATAAAATCCAAAACTTCAAGTCTGTAGGTCATTTAGTTCCGAAGTTAAGCGAAAGCAAAGTTTCGCATTTATGACACTCACTCACTCACTCACGATCATAAGAATAGAACTAGTACTTCCCATAAACTCAGAGAGGTGAAATTTGGTACAGAGTTAGGGTTTAATGGCCACATAAGGGGAAAACTATAAAAACTAGGCTTATCGAAGATCTGGAGTGACCCTGATTAGAAAACACAAAAGCCCAACCAAACTATTAGAGATCGACATACCGCCTTTACAAAAAATATTCAACTTGGTGGGCCGCTTCATTTGATGTCGAAAATCGAAAGTCTGAAGTATCTAATGAAGAACCCTCAGCTGATCTCAGCTGTATTAGAGATATGGTAATGCCCCCTTCTACTATTGGTACATAAGAAAATCGACTGTCATTGCAAAAGTCCCAGCGTAGTGGGACACATCTTCTAATTTAATCTAGCCTAACTTTAGTCTACTCGAACATTACACAAATTAAATGTTTCTACAAAAAGAAGTGAAATCCCACCAAAAACATTCTGTAAAAAACTAGCCAAGTCTCGATGGAGCTACTTGTTTATCTCTAAAAAGTAATGAAATCTAGACAAAGTCATGACAACTCTAAGTTTCCTTACTGCAATTTCTTTATCATTATAGTTAATGTTGTGTGACTTGGCCGTTGAAGGGTACACAAGGGTACAAAACCAGGTGCTCCATGACACCATTGCACCAATCTGTCGCCAGAACCGCTACTCATTGACGATGGAAAATTGCCACTTGGAAAACGTTGATTCAATAACCAGTCAATTGTAGGCTTGATAAAGCTGCCGTATTTCAATAATACTTATGTATAGGCGAGCCTGGAACAAACAGTATAACAAATTATTTCCAGTACAGACAGACTTCTTATCATTGATAGAAGTCCTTCTGTACGTCTATTTTATGTTAGATCGGTGGTCGATTTGACGCTTCAAAAAGAAGAGAGCAGAAGTCAGCATTGTTAATGCTGAATGCATGTGTTGCACAATCAACAACAGCCTAAAATGAGACACTAGCGTCCAACTACCAATACCAGTATGGGCTATTATCTCGCTTAACAAACATAAGTAGTTACAAAAGATATAACATTACGTGTAAACAAAATTGACTTGTACCCACTAACGTATAAAGAATGTTTAACGGCCAAGTCACACAACATTAACTATAATAATAAAGAAATCGCAGTAAGTAACCTTAGCCTTGTCATGACTTTGTCTAGATTTCATTACTTTTTAGAGATCAACAAGCAGCTCCATCGAGACTTGGCTAGTTTTTTACAGAATGTTTTTGGTGGGATTAACCTTCCGCATGAGAAGTAAGTAAAAAAGATAGTAGAAAACCAATTACTTTTTATTTCTATACCAACTGGAGATGAAAATGTAAGATTGATCAACTTAAAAAAAAAAAAGAAGGAAAGAAAAAAAAAGAAAAAAAAAACCAAGTTTCTTTTTACAGTGTCATCTTTGATAAATGTGACGCCTGCAAAATTATTTGGAAACAAGCTGACCCCTCATAACGCCAGTTTATGTTGCCTAGTTTTCAACTACCAACATATCAGTTTAAAAAACAACTGCTACAAGTGTGGTAATAAAGTTTGTCTTCAATAACACCGTGTTTCCTTTTATTCCAAATCCCAACTGACCTTTAGTACTTCTTAGAAGGACATCTTGAATGGTGTCCTCACTCCTTAAATTATAGAGTGAATGAAAATACGTTGACGTAAAAGGATAAAAGAAAGTTTATTTCTCTTACAAGCAGACAAAGTCAAATTTTTCTTAATCAGTAACACTCGGGGATTCGCGATTACAAGGCACAAGGTTTTATCTCTCAATTCATACACAAGGAAATGAAAAAATAAAACATAAGGGAAGTATTTAATAAATATAAGTGTTAATAAATATAAGGGTAAAAATAAAATATAAGGGACAATATTTAATCCCACCAAAAACATTCTGTAAAAAACTAGCCAAGTCTCGATGGAGCTGCTTGTTGATCTCTAAAAATTAATGAAATCTAGACAAAGTCATGACAAGGCTAAGGTTCCTTACTGCGATTTCTTTATTATTATAGTTAATGTTGTGTGACTTGGCCGTTAAACATTCTTTATACGTTAGTGGGTACAAGTCAATTTTGTTTACACGTAATGTTATATCTGTTGTAACTACTTATGTTTGGCGAGATAATAGCCCATACTGGTATTGGTAGTTGGACGCTAGTGTCTTATTTTAGGCTGTTGTTGATTGTGCAACACATGCATTCAGCATTGACAATGCTGACTTCTGCTCTCTTCTTTTTGGAGCGTCAAATCGACCACCGATCTAACATAAAATAGACGTACAGAAGGACTTCTATCAATGATTAGAAGTCTGTCTGTACTGGAAATAATTTTTTATACTGTTTGTTCCAGGCTCGCCTATACATAAGTATTATTGACAAGGGAATGAATAAATTTAAAATATTGAACTTTTGTTTCTATTTACTCTATAGAAACGTACCAAAATCGAAACGATTTCCACGGGCTACTCAACTGTAGCAAATCTGCTAATTTCCGCGGGCATGTGTTTTCTTCCTATATTGAGAAGTACGTCCCGTTTTCTCCACTGAAATAAATTATCTACAGTATTTGTCTTTTAATCTGCATTTCAGCCAACAGCTGTCGTTACTTCTCCTTAAAATATCACCATTATTAAGTATACTTATAAAAGCGGTTGTCATAGAAGACCGAGAAAAACCACACAGTCAGAAGGTTAAAAAGTGATTCGAAATAAATTTTAAGTTATTGAATGAGACTTTTTGTGCAAGTAAAGTAACCATTTCTACATCTTTTCCTCCAGATCTCTCAGCAGTGTTCATCTCAAAAAACAAACGATTCAAATTCGGATGACAGCAAATTATACAACATGACGGTGGACGACCTAGAATACCACATTCCACAGGTAATATTCGTGCTATGTTTAATCCTGATTTTTCTGCACCATTAACACAGCTATTTTTATTGCATACAGGGTGCTCCGTTTTAACCTGCAGGACCTTTATTTTCGCAACCGTTAGTCCTAGATGTTCCAATCGCGAAAATGTTCAAAATGAGATGCAGAGTTAAGTCATTGAAAGTTTGAAGCAAAAATAAAAATGAGTCAAAAATTACAAAGTTTAACTTTTTATACGGACCCTAGGTCCCATGACTAATATTTAGAGAAATAATCTCCATTGAAAACTATTACTGACACAAAAAACTTGACATTTGTACGACCAAAACTCAAGGAGATATTCCATTTCAAAGTTTTAAGGGACCATACAGAAGATGAGATGGGAGCTTATCGCCCTTTCAGAAGAATCACAGGTGGTCAAACTAAGAAAAACAAGGTATTTATATTTTTCATTGCTATTCAAAAATAAATGCAAATGTTATGCCGTGATACGCAAAAACACACGACAAAACCTCTATAAATTTGAAAAACCACTCTATGACCACATATAATTTTAAACACTTGTTAACCACTATATTTCTCCCCTCCCCCCCCCCCCCCAAAAAAAAAAAACGTCGAGTGAAAAGTGGTGTAAGTCCCAAAACGCTGCGTTTCATATCTCGGTGAATATTAGTCGTACTAATTTAAAACTTTTTGGGTTGGACTTATTTTTTAATGAAGATCATATCCCTAAATATAAGTTAGGGGACTAGAAGCCCGCATAAAAAGTTAAATTTTGTATTTTTTGACTTATTTTTATTTTCAATTCAAACTTTCACTATTTTAACTCCACATCTAATTTTGAACTTTTTTGCAATTTGAAGTATACATCTAAGACTAACGGTTGCAAAAATAAAGGTCTTGCAGGTTAAAACGGAACACCCTGTAATGTTATATATCTTCTAACGTGTATAAAGCATGTAGTTTATCTTTACTAATAATAAAGCTGAAAGTCTCTCTGTCCGGAGGATGTCTGTAGGATGTCTGTGACGCGCATAGCGCCTAAACCGTTCGGCCGATTTTCATGAAATTTGGCACAAAGTTAGTTTGTAGCACGGGGTTGTGCACCTCGAAGCGATTTTTCGAAAATTCGATTTTGTTCTTTTTATATTCTAATTTTAAGAAACTTTTTCCGAGCAAATGATCACAACGTGGAATAGTAAATTACGAAATCATCCTAACGTGGAACCGTTATGAGCCATGGGCGAGCCATTTAACATAACCAATTGGCGAGAAATCCATCCTCCGTTATTTGTTAATATACAGGCGAACCAATGACCTTTTAATTTTCTACTACGGGCAAAGCCGTGCGGGTGCCACTAGTGTATAATAATAATAATAAGGGCATAGTGTGACGTTCATATCAGACTTTCTTTCTCTTATTTTACAGATCAAATGGAGCCGGTTGATGACATATGTTTTTAGGAACCTAGGCCTTCCTATTGACACTTCCAGCCTCTACGTGCAAGTGCACTGCAAACAATATTTCCAGCACTTGGGAACACTGCTGTCGAACACCAAACCCAGGTCTCGTCTTTCGGTATCGTATTGTCAAATGCCCAGTTTTCTGGGTGTCTCTACTATTGGAGTAAAAACAGCTACTGCCTGACCACGGATTGTATGGATAGACAAACATCCGTTTTACAGCCGGAAATGGACAAATCTATTATTTTTAGCGATGTCGGCTTTTGCAGAAGCAGAGTCTCATTCAAGTGAGCGGAATACACGCATCAGATTTCTACTTTTCCCCCTCATTCAGATTCGTCTCATCTGGACGTTTGAAAATTCCATACAATCCGTGGTTGGACAGTACAGCGTTGGAATATGATAATTTACTTAGGCTAGTAAATCATGTATCAGCTTTTATTAACCTATTTTGCTCCCGCAACACGTTCATAGATACCTCTCTTTATAGTAAACTAGCTGTACCCGACGCGCGTTGCTACGCCAGCAAAAAAATACATCATTATACTGATTTTCATGACAATCGGTTGAACGGGGCAGAAGTTGCTACTCTGCAGTGCCACCTGGTGGCGAGTGGCTTCAATGAGCATATTATGCACCTTCTCCGTGGAAAAATACATACATATAGCAATTTTCATAATAATCGGTCCAGGTATCAAGTGAAGCCGTGACTATACTCAAATTTTGTACTCACGCAGTTTGCAAGATCAATCAATCGCTAAAAATATCAAATAGAAAAAGTTTTAAATCCCCCCGTTGCATGAAAAGCCATAAAACAATAAAGAAAGAATTTATTTGTTCAAACTCAAGAAAAATGGCAACAACTAACTTCTTATCAATGAGATCTTTCACGCGAATTCATTTCTGCAGCCGATCATTTTATTCGTATTTATCCAATGGATTGTGACTTAAATTGGAATAAAAAAGGAACTATCGATCGGATTTTTTTCGAACTGGTCTATAAGCATTCCCAGTACCAAAAATAACAAACGGTGAAAGTTTCAGCCAAATCTGCCTGGTAGTTTTTGAGTTCATGGATGACATACAAACATTCATTTTTATACATATAAGTAAGGTTTCAAAGAAATTCTGGAAGGAATTCTGTGGCGGACGTGCATCCAGGAGACCGCATAGCACCAACAGCCTTGAAATTTTGTACAAAACTACTTCCAGCCCCGAGGCTGTGCACATGGGGTTTTAGTTTTTAGAAATCGAATTAGTTTGTTTGTACTTAAAATACACACCAGCTCAGTTATTCCATCCGAGGACTGCAGTTCTCGGATGGAATAACTGAGCTGGTGTGTATTTTAAGTATTTCTGCCTTAGCCCTGGCTTCAGGGCGGTAACTTACTACAAAATAGTTTGTTTGTATACATAAAAAGTAGTCGAAAACTTTGTACTGCACAGTGAATAAAATATGACAACGTATATAAAGTACAAATTCAAAATGAAAAAAGGTTAAAAAACCAGCAAACAGCTGTTTCGGCACTCTAAAATACAAGTGCCATCATCAGTGCAATTAAAAACGAAGACAGGTTCAACCCGACTAAAACACAGTCGAGGCGAACATTGGAATGAGAGACGAGTTGTAAAAGATATGAGAGCAGTACCGGAAACGATGACGTCAAGGTTACGTCAGAACTACAGAGGACAGTTGCACTCAGGAGAAAAACTGATCTCAGGAGAGGAGTTTTTCTCCTGAGTGCAACTGTCCTTTGTAGTTCTGACGTAACCTTGACGTCATCGTTTCCGGTACTGCTCTCATATCTTTTACAACTCGTCTCTCATTCCAATGTTCGCCTCGACTGTGTTTTAGTCGGGTTGAACCTGTCTTCGTTTTTAATTGCACTGATGATGGCACTTGTATTTTAGAGTGCCGAAACAGCTGTTTGCTGGTTTTTTAACCTTTTTTCATTTTGAATTTGTACTTTATATACGTTGTCATATTTTATTCACAAGTTTGTTTGTAATTTTGTTTGTTTTAAGCTCAAATTTCACGTAAATTGTCTATTATTGCCTATTAAAGGGTTGAAAAATTACTTGCACATAATTATATTATATATCGTTGGAAAGGGTAGCGTTTTCCGTGTTCTACACAATTTGTTTCAATGCTCTGACTTGAATATGGCGGGAGTTATTTGCGTTTTTAACTCGAACTTTTTTTAGGCTTAGCCAAAATTTAGCCACTACTTTCTTCATTAAATCTATTAGTAAAAAGCGAAGGAATTGTAATACAGTTTTTATTCTGACACTACTAAGAAGAGCGGCTTTTTTTCACTGCAGATCTAACTCGACCTATGGTCGAAAAACTGAGCTTCTATCTCCAAAGAAAAAAAGTTACAGGCCGTTAAAAATCGAAGTTCGAATAATCTTCATCTCCATTAAAATTATTGATGTTTCATTTGGCGTTGCCATAGTTACGTCTTTTCGATTCGCATGTTTCTTCTTTCCCTTATTCACAAACTTTAAGGGTTTCGATTTTAACGGAAAACTTTTGGCTTAACTCAATTCAAGCCCTGAGCTAAAAAGCAAACTATATTACCGAGACTATGAATATACAAAACTGCAGTTTTGCAATGCTCAAGAGCCCCTTGCCCCTTACGGCTCTGCAAGTTGGTATAAGTTATTTTTACTCATAATGCGTTTTTAATCTGTTTCTTTCTAACTGACGATTTAAGTCTTTGCTAATCAAATAAGATTGCGAAGCAATCTTTGGTGGTTGGTGAGCGTTAGCGAGCGTGGGGCAGAGCCTCCTAGTAGTAATAAATTTTTCCTAATATCACTTTTAATAATGTTGAGGTTGAATGACAGTGAAAACGTATTATGGTCATTTATACCGATTTATTCTAAACTAGTGGTACCCGCACGGCTTTGCCCGTAATAGAAAAATTAAAAGATCTTTTGGTTCGCCTGTATATTTACAAATAATGTGTGGTGAATTTTCTCGCCAATTGGCTTGTACCCATGTTACGGTTCCACGTTATGATAATTTCGCATCTCGCCAATTGGCTTGTGCCCATGTTACGGTTCCACGTTATGATAATTTCGTAATTTACTCGTCCGTCGAATGATAATTTTGTTCTTAAAATTGGAATAGAAAAAGAACCACGTCGAATTTTTGAAAAATCGCTTCGAGGTGCACACCCCATGCTTCAAACTAACTTTGCGCCAAATTTCATGAAAGTCGGCCGAACGGTCTAAGGCGCTATGCGCGTCACAGAGATCTTGACAGACAGAGATCCGGACAGAGAGAGATCCTGACAGAGAGACTTTCAGCTTTATTATTAGTAAAGATTCCTGTGATTGTAATTGCAATATATAAAAATATCGCAGTGAAAGACCGAAATTAGGTAAATGTTGACGTTATACGGTGAATGTTACCACTCACATAGCAAAGACAGCGCTTGTCTTTTTCCTTCCATAATCTCACCTCTTTTTTATTGCAACAGAAGCCTCTTGTATTCCCGAAACATGTATCTGCACACCTTCGAAATTTTAGCGACTTAACGCTGTTATAACTTCGTTTACTTAGTCTTGCTTTTTTTTCCTTCTCTTTGAGTCATTAGTAATTATTTGTAACTGTATAAATTTTCATTCACCAAATTAACATTTTTCATCTACTTTATTTTTCCAACTAGCGGTACCTGCACGGCTTTGCCCGTAATAGAAACATTAAAAGGTCTTTTGGTTCGCCTGTATATTTACAAATAATGTATGGTGAATTTTCTCGCCAATTGGCTTGTCCCCATGTTACGGTTCCACGTTATGATCATTTCGTATCTCGCCAATTGGCTTGTGCCCATGTTAAGGTTCCACGTTATGATAATTTCGTAATTTACTCGTCCATCTTATAATATTTTTGTTTTTAAAATTGGAATAGAAAAAGAACCACATCGAATTTTCGAAAAATCGCTTCGAGGTGCACACCCCCATGCTACAAACTAACTTTGTGCCAAATTTCATGAAAATCGGCCGAACGATCTAGGCGCTATGCGCGTCACAGACATCCAGACATCCTCCGGACATCCAGACTTTCGGCTTTATTATTAGTAAAGATGAGTATGGAAGCTGTTTTTAAAACTTTTTCTGTATGTTTTTTTTTATTATCTATTCCTGGCTTTATCATTGCTTTACTTTCGTTTCTTGCCTTGTACTCTTATAACTCAAAGTCGAACACCAGCGTCATTAATACGAGTTTGATGAGCATGACAGAGTACCTCATGACTTTATAGTTATATGTTCAACATTTTCCGCTAATAAATAGGTTCCACTGTAGAATCCAAACGATTATTTGTTGCAGGAATTTAATAAATACCTTTGCTCACGAAAATTGAAATAAGATATAATAACGTGTAATTGCACAGTTCGTTTCATCCATAAGCTCACTTCTTCTGCATTGAAAAAGGCGTTCCTTGAAACGCCGAAACACATGCATGCAGCAAATTTGTGCAATCAAATGTTGTTATATCCTATTTTAACTATTTATCACATTTTCCGACAATTTGTCACTGTTTGAAAATTTGTGCACTTACGTTGAACATGTCTTTTCCACACTTTTCATGCCGATTTTTTTATTTAGGACGCTGGCCAACTACATGTCCTGGAAGTTCGTCTTGAGCTACATGTCCTTCATGAGCATGCCGTTCAGGCAGATCTTCCAGGACTACACGCTCCTGACCCCTGAGCTGCGCCATTCCAAGCTGAAGACGTACACTTCAAGATGGAAAGGCTGCGTTAGCCTCGTCAGTTCCTGGTTTGGCAACGCGATCGCCGCCTACTACAGCAAGAACGGATACCCCACAGAAGTAGAGGAAAAGGCAAGTATAGTAAATAGTAGGGAAGACCGTGTACAGGTGATCCAATTTTTACTTTCTTCTATATCTAATATACAGAAGAAAGTATTGGATTCGTGCAAATTTTCGAATTTCGAATTTTGACGGATTCGAACGTTTTGAGGTGTTCTGAGTCCATTTCGACTATTTTTGGAAAATGTCTGTCTGTCTGTGTGTATGTGTGTGTGTATGTATGTGTGTCACGTCTGTGTGTGACCAGTTTTTTGTGGCCGCTCTACAGCAAAAACTACCGCATGAAATCGAACGAAATTTGGTACACATATGTGCCCTTATGTGAACTTGTGCCCATTGATTTTTGGCGCGAATTCCTCCAAGGGGGGTGGAGCAATGGGACGTTTTTTGAGTTTTGCGTGATTGCTATTCCTCAGGAAGTAACTGGCGGAATCAAACAAAATTTGGTCCATATGTTGCCATTAACAGGAACAGGTGCTGATTCAATTTTGGTGTCAATAACCCAAACGGGGGTTGAGCTATAGAACGTTTTTTTGTCGTCAATTGTGACTGCTGTATCTCAAGAAATAATGAACGGAATGAAAGAAAAATTTATCGGCAAGTAGTCCTTAGTGGGTAAAAGAGCTGATTTCATTTTGGTGTCAACAGCTAAAAAAGGGGGTAGCGCAATCGCCCGTTCTTTTTTTCCATTGTGAGTGCCCTATCTCAAGAAGTAATGCTACGTTCTGGTTGAAATTTGGAATATATGTGAATCCATACGTAAACAGGCTTTGGTTCAATTTTGACGCCGATCGCTCCAAGAGGTGTTGATTTTTTTTTTTTTTTTTGCGAATAAAAATAGCTTTATTAATGCAACAATAAGAAAGATAAATCGTAATAGATTGTCGTCTGCGTATTTCTCGTGATTTTAATTGTATGGAAATGATCGGAAGTATTATCTCAATGATTTAAAATTTTTAACTGTTGCCATCTTATGTTCGTTAACAAATAAAATATTTGTAATTAATTCAAGCAAGGCTTTTAAAATAACTTTCAATTTTCGCTCTTTGCTTTGCTTTTGCAATAATTCAGACATTGGGATGGTCGTCAAGTTTTTGCATGTGTAATTTTGTTTTTGTTGGGAATATTGCTTCCTCGTCAAGCATGGGGAGGGATCAGAAAAAAAAAAAGAAAAATATAGAAGAAAGTTTCGCAATGGCCACAACATACTAGTTGATTTTTGTTTTTTTTTTCTAATTTTTGATACAGTAAAACCTGTAAAGTTGACCACCTTTGTAAATTGACAACCTGTCTAAGTTGACCGCTTTTGTGAGGAACGGAATTAGTCCTATCTTATGTAATGAAGGAAAACCTCTGTAACTTGACCATCTCTCTATCTTGTGACCACCTGTCTATCTTGACCTCTAATATACACCAGCTTTGGTTTGGAGTATTGTAAAAAGCCCTTTGTAAGTTGACCACTAGGCAAAAGCATTAGATTGTACTAAAAGTTTCATCAGTTATGCCCCAAATAAGTAACCAGAAATTTGAGAAAAACCTAAATAAGTATTTATGTTTACATCAAAAAACATTGGGCTAAGTCCCAAAAAATGCGTCAAGCTTCAATAAGGAGTTATTTTGTTGAAAAGGAGATTACCATGGTTACAAATGTACAAGAAAAAAAATCAAATGAAAAATTTGAGTCCCTTTTGACTTGCTATGAATTTTTAGGAATTGTTAATATCAAGTAAGTAGTTTTTCATAAGCAATAAGGCTTATAATATTTAATTATTATTATTATTATTTTTTTTTTTGATCGATTCACAGAAATTTTAAATTTGTATGATACTTCACGCGTCATTCTGGTAAATAATCTCTAAAAATATTTAAACAACATTTTTTCTTATTGTTTTAAAATAATGTTAAACAATGACAGTGAGTTTAAAGTATTCCAATGAGTTAAAAAATGAATGCGTGGGACAATAAATGACAAAAAAAAAAAAAAAAACTTTTTATTACTATCCTCTATAAGTTGACCACCTGTCTAAGTTGACCACCAAAGTACTGCACCGTAAGTGGTCAACTTACACAGGTTTTACTGTAATATCAAAATAAAATGTCATGTAATATTGTTACTACGTCTTAATATCACTTTTTTTCTTTTGTGTAAATGCCTTCGTTGAAAATTTTAGTAACAATTTAACACAAAAAATAAAAGAAAAAGTGTGGAATGTTTACAGAAGATTTACAGACACCTACGAACAGACAATTAATGAAATAAGCAGGTGTCCGAGTTACAAAAGTGCAACACAAATCTGAAATTAGCAGCTTTGCTGAAGCAAGACAACAGCAAAGGATGTCCGAAAAATACTTGACACACTTTAAAGTTCATAGAAATGCAAAAAAGTGTCGTATCAATGTACGCGGTTTGCGCTATAATACTTCACAAATATTCAAGAATTTTTCTATGACATCCCATGAAAGGAAAAAAACACAGAGAGAAACTAACTATAAGTAATTTTTATTGACTGCTATATCATCACAGTACGAATTTGATTTTCTTACCGTTACGGTACAGCCGTCAATAGAAGTTACAAATGATTACACTTCTTTCTTTTTCTTTTTTTGAGCAATCACGATTGCTTATTGCTTTCATTTGACTGTTTTTGACGTTCCTTTGATTTTTCCCACCGCCACCCTCTGCACCATCACCGTGGACAGGCGGGCTCCTCACGATGCCGCACCTATAGCGAAAGCCGTCTCCAGGTTGCATCCATGTCCTACACACACGCGCATACATACACAACTATACACACACACGCACACATACACACACCTACACACACATGCACAAACACATACACACACGAATACATACACACAACTACCCACACATTCATGCCTGCACACAGACACAAACACATATGCCGACATACACATACCCCCCACACACACACATACACATACCCCCCCCCCCCACATTTATGCCAGCACACAGACACAAACACACATAATCCGTACACACCAATATACACGCCTACATACACACACTCGTGATTGCAAAAAACATAATTTGAATTCAAGATGTCAAAATTCAAATTAATTTATTATTATTTTTTTTTTTTTTTTGCTCATTCTATCCATTTCAATGACTAAAAGTAGTACTTTTGACTGAAGGAAACCATCCCATTGATGATTTTTTGTTAATTTATATTTTTGGCGCTTTATGGTTAAAATGTTGAGACAGGGCGTAAAGGCTTCACCTTGATCTCCTGTATTCAACGGTACCAATGTTGAACTGGTAGACATTCACAATTTAAAAGAGATAAGGTTAGAGACGCACACACACACAAAGATGCACATAGGCTTTAATAGCATAAATATAGAGTTAAATCTATTTGCAAAAAACTTCAAAGGACTGAAGATGTTACTTGTAGTAACGGGAGTTTTGTTGAAATGGAATTCAAACAATGTAATGTATTAAGCAATAAATAAATACCTTTGTGCCGAGGAATAACAGGAAATATCCAACGTTGTTTAGCACAAATAAACAGATTTCAAAATACCGTGTTTCTGTATTTTGAAATCTGTTTAAATATCTGTATTTTGAAAGCGCCAAAAACTGAAAAATGGGTTCCTTGAAACCTCGAAACACGGTATTTTGAAATCTGTTTATTTGTGCTAAACAACGTTGGATATTTCCTGTTAATGTAATGTATGTTCAGATGGAACTGAATATATCTTTTGCTAAAATAGAAATTTCGATCTATTGGTATTCACTGTAATAAAGTTTTCTACATTTAGTTTGAATCAACGACAAAATAAAAAGTTTTGGCAAATTCTGGATAGGATTAAATAGCCTACGTATTTGCACTATTCTACATTGTGGTTTTCATGTTCTCCAGCTGGGTCTGCACTGACTCTCTATAAATTATAACAAATTAATAGAGCACTAAAATCTTTAACTTAATTTTAAATTAACAGTAATAGAGTACAAAAATAATAACTGTGTTGGCGCTTATTAAATATACTTATATATTATTTTCAGGCAACAGCGATGGTCGATTCTTTAAAGAATACATTCATGGACATAGTGTCATCAACATCTTGGTTAGATGAAGAATCGAAGAATGTCACATTAGAAAAGGTATGACACCCACGTCATTTGACTGCTGGTTGGTACTTTCACCTACGCTCTTTGTCCACGGTCAAAATCTATCCGGGGAGAAAATAATTGATCTTCATTTTGATGAACGAACATAATGTTTAAACTGTTTACTTAATTCTCATTTTCTTGAAAAACTGAAAGTAGTTTATCATAGGAGAAATTTTTTTCCATGTTGGTTCTTTTCACACCAGCCAACTGACATACCATCAGATACGTTGTAATTTATTGCTCAAAATACAGTTTTTGAACTCGCAACACAACTTGCTTCCAAGCAATTATGATGGTTTTGTGAGTGACGAGCTGGGAAAGTGCTTCCATTAAGACATTTCAGTAATAGAGAGAAGGTAATACGAGAAGAGATGATACGAGCTTTTATAGTGTATTTTTCCGTATCACAGTACATATATTTGCATTTTTTGGTTTCAATAGCGGCAAAAAATATCAATACACACTTACACACACACACATATCTATATATATATATTTACTTCGGCAGCCTTTTGTTCTTCTGAAAGGGCGATAAGTTTCAATACAATATTATCTTTAGCACGGCCCCTTAAAATTTTGAAATGGATTGGTCACAAATGCTTCAATTTTTTTATTATTTTTTTGTGTTGCAATTACTTTTTAATGAAGACTATTTCCCTAAATATGTTAGGTTACCTAGGGTCCATTTTAAAAGTTAGGTTTCGTGTTTTTTCACGTACTTTCTTTTTCGCTTCAAACTTTCAATATCTCAACTCAGCACCTTATTTATCCCATTTTTTACCCGACTGTGCGGGCGTTACGCAAAGGAGGGTAATGTGTTTATCAGTCTATGTATGTATGTCTGTTCCTATGTGGCGTTCTACAGGCTAAACGCGTTGGCCAATTTTGGTAATTCTTACGTCAATCGATTTGTCTTAACCTTGGGAGTGTCACTAAACAAATGACAGTAATCAAAAGTACCATTTTAAGAACCAGTTGCCATTTGTCAGTTTGGGATCGGCGCACCAAAAGGAAGCACCAAAAGAAAGAAAGTCTACTAATTCGATTTTCATCTCTAACATGTTGCATTTGTTTTTGCTTTGATTCAAGGGACTGAGTTTCGCGACGTGTACTTTCTTGAGAGGCTTTTTTAGTTTTGCGAGAAAGATTTGACTGCCGGCGTTTCCAATTTTACGTGAAGTTATACAGGCTGTTTATATAGCTGTGCTGTGGTTGACTTAAGTTCGCGCATTTTTGCCGAAGGTCAGGCACATGTAGCTTAATGCCGAGTTAGGTCCATCGAGGGACTAATTATCAGTAGGTTAGACCACCGCAAGTTACTTAATAGACGATACAAACTCTTTCAATGAAATGACAAGATTGCGAAATGTACCGTTTCATAATCATAGTAACTAAGTCAATGAAAATTAACTAAAAAGTGTAAAATAAAAATTTATTAAATAAAAACAAAAAACCCGACTGCGTAAAAACCAAAAAAAAAAAAAAAACTAAAAAGAAAAATGTATAAGCCCAGTAGTTCAGAATGTTATTAAGTACTACCAAATAACTACACCGTTGAAATAGTTTTATAACCGTACACAGCTAAGACAAATCATACATTCCAAAGCAGAATAGAAGGATCAACAGTCGGAGCCCATTCAAATTTTACGGGGTTCCTTGAATCAGAAAGGAATGGGCCCCGACTGTTGATCCTTCTATTCTGTTTTGGAATTTATGATCTGTCTTATCTGTGTACGGTTATAAAACTATTTCAACGGTGTAGTTATTTAGTAGTACTTAATAACATTCTGAACTACTGGGCTTATACATTTTTCTGTTTAGTTTTTTTTTTTTTTTTGGTTTTTACGCAGTCGGGTTTTTTGTTTTTATTTAATAATTTTTTATTGTAATAGAAAGTATGCATCAAGGAGTAATGGCTGAGAAAATAGAGGGCATGCAAGTTAAGGGGTCTAAGGTCTCTTAACCTTCAAAATTTTCAATTTTCGGGAAAAAATATATGTTATGCATAATTTAATTCTGAACAATTTGATACCTTATTTATTACCATACGCAAAAAACTTTTCAAGTTATCGTGAATGCGTATACTTTCCCCATAGAGATTTATGTTAAGAGCAGCTGTTTAAGCCTCTTTTTCTCGGGTTGCGTTTTCTCGGGTTTCTCATTTTGCGCGCATGATATCTCAAAAAATTTCTTATATATTTCCGTAAAACTTTTTGTGCATGCTTTTCCGGTTTATTTTTATAATCTGAACCTCTAAATTTATTTTTTTTTTTTTTTAAATGATTTAATTTTTTTTTTTGAAATTTTATAAGGTAATGTCAAAATTTTCCAAAATTTTGGGGGAAAATATTTATTTTTTTTAATATTAACTTTTATTTTTAGTTAAAATTTAGGTTCAGATCATAAAAATAAGCCAGACAAACACGCATGAAAAGTTTTACGGAAATACATAAGAAACTTTCGAAGATATCATGCGCGCAAAACGAGAAACCGGCACTTGAGAAAAAGAGGATTAAACAACTGCTGTAAACATAAATCTCTATGGGGAAAGTTTACGCATTGTCACGATAACTTGAAAAGTTTTTTGCGTATGGTAATAAATAAGGTATCAAATTGTTCAGAATTAAATTATGCATAACATATATTTTTTCCCGAAAATTGAAAATTTTGAAGACCCCTTAAACAGGAACACGCTGTATACTTAAAAATGTCACAACCGTTCAAACAAATTGATCCACGAACCAGCGTTCAAAGTTTTTTAATGACCTGAGAGACCCTTATTTCTGCACTAGTTGTATTCCAATGAGTGTTTAAAAGTGAGAACATATTGCATATTTGCAATTGGTGATGAGTAAGTCACATGTTTCAGTTGGCTGAAATAAATCAAACCATTACAATTCACATCTTTTTCGTGATTGTGACAAACTTTAGTCCAAAATAAACTTTTGTGAACTGAATCATTACAAATGCAGTGAAATTCCACTACAACGACCTTGAAGAGTTTGATAATCTTGTTCGTTGTAGAGGGAATTTTGCTGTAATGGAATGCAAGCACCTTAATGGAAACTAAATCGGGGATGAAAAATTTTATTTCGTTGAAACGGTAATTACTTGTATTGGTATTCGTTGTGATGAGATTTCACTGTATTTTTTACTTCCGTACTTTTATAGATTATGGCCATGAAAATGGAAGTCGGATATCCGCGAAATAAGCTCAATTCTGATTTTGTGGAAACCTTCTATGCAAAGGTAAGTTTTTCTTTTGGTTTTTCTAATTGCATGAACTGCTAACATCAAATATATTCGTGCTGTACAAAACGTATGTATTTATTGATAACCAAAATATTTACGCAATAGTTGAAAGTACAAGCAGATACAGATATCCCATTTACTATATCCAAAACAGCAGCCTCGCCCTTGTTTTAAGCCCATCTGTCATATCCATAATCAAACTGGAGGCAGGTGTCCTCTCATCGAAGCTGAGGTTTCCTTCACAGTAGTAGCTAAAATTAATGTATCACACCAACGAGAATAAGCAAGCATGGTTCGGTTCATCTCGTAAAGGGAAAGCATAGGAAGGATTCAGGGTCGATATGGTCAATATCCCACATGCTTGCTAAAGTCCGAATGCACGAGATGGTATTGGGCCCGGCTTTTCATGAAGGTGCGTATCAGAGAAAAAATGAAACTCGTTACTTTAAAAAAAAGGTTGTAATAAAAGCAGAAAAATTGTAAATTTACTATTTCGCCATTTAAAAGCAGCTGCTATCGCCCCTTAAACATTTCAGTAATAAATTATCACACAACAGATACATAAAATACACCGCCAGCTCAGTCAATTCCAGCCGAGGACTGCGATTTCGTGCTTATTAGCACTCATCAGCCCGGCTTAGGACTAACTGAGCTGGAGGTAGAAAACCTCTTAAGGAAGCCAAGAGTGCCAAACAAACTGGTGCAGATACGTATAAGACATAACTACAACAGATACGTATAAGAAGTTTTTTTTTTTTTTATCTAACCCATTCAAAAAATTTTAATATTAATTATCAACACTACGCACGTTTTCTTATAACGAAGCACACATCAACGAACTTCAAATAATTTAAAAAATTTAGAGTTAAATTATTTTGTTCAAGATATTTACTTTAATCTCAATCGAGATAAATAATAAAGTGACAAAATAAATGTTACAAAAGAGAAATTGGGCCGTGGTAGCCCGATCGGTAGAGTGTCGGATTCGGGGCCGGAGGGTCCTGAGCTCGAACCTCGATGGTCAAAGACCCACCGTCGTCATTAAAGGGGACTGGGCGACGTAAAATATGCTCGTGGTCTCAATGTCCTCCAAGTGAAACGATACCTCTGGGGGTGCTAGCACCAGGTAGCTATTAGCTACTGGTCTAGTTCTAAATTCTCATTAACTGTTCGATCCGGTGATGGTGCTGCCATCTATCGGTATAAAAAATAATGGAGGTAAGGCACTTAGTATGCAGTCCTCGAGATAAATACAGATGTAGTCAGTTGTGACTCGGAATCGAAATCGGGAAAAGAAATTTCAAATGGTTTGCTTATGTTGTTTTTTTTTTTTTTTTTTTTGTTTTTGTTTTTTTGGCTTCTTAGTCCATTCATCAAAATATCGAAAAACTCTTAAGTATAAAAACTATACATTTTCTTTTTTCTCACAATGTAGCAAATATTTTTCATTATTTAATATCGCAGAAGTAGATTTTCTTCTTTCATAAAAAAAAAAAAAAACTTGTTAAAAAGTACATTCATACAGCCAAAATGTCACTAAACTCACCAATATGGCAAACTTCATAGTTTCTTTAATAGTTAATTATCAATTTTATGGTAATGGACTCATTTCTACTAACTTCATAGGTTAATTGTGGCAGGTGCCAAATTGACGTGGTCGTACTTTAAGGGTGTACTAAAGGTGTAAGTACCTTAAGGGTGTCGTACTTTAAGGTACCTCAAAAATGATGAAACGATCAAAAATTTTTTTATTGCATATTTCAAAACTAAAAACTATACTGAACCCAGGGGAAAAGTTTAATTGCTTTAGTTAAAATATTTTAAAAGTTATGAGTGGTTTTAGGCCATGCTCGCTATGTGTTCGTATGCAAAAGAAAAACTTTAAATTGCTTTTTCTCGATGATGGTTCTTTTGTGTTTTCATGTCATTAGAATCCATAAGGATTTTTTTCTATTAAAGATACAGCTTTAAAATAATACTTTTTGCAATTGGAATCACATATTTGACAAAACTGTGCATTGGATAAGCATTTTATAAACTACTCAAATGTTTAGAGCATGTTAAACCTTTAAAAACCAAATTGTTTCGAAAAAACCTTGATTTTTTACATAATTAATCACAGGGAATTTTTTAATAAACTCATAAGCAAATGAATGCACAGATTTTTAGAGATCGTTAAGCAAAAAACTTTTTTTCAAATTAGTGCAAAAATAAAAAAGCCTTAGGGATTTTCAAAAATTGAAATTTTCCCCAATTTTTTGAATTTTTAAAAAAAGTAGCCATTATTTTTAAACTGAAAGTAAATTATTGATAACGAAATAAGTATGCATGTTATGGTTTCAAAAAAATATAAAATTTACTTAAATTTCAAAAAAATGTTTGAAAGGTTCTGTGACCTCTTAACTAATTTCTACTCTTGTTGCAGTTGGAGTTATCGACGGACAGTTTACTGAAGAACATGCTGAAAATGAGTCGTTTCTTAGTCCACAACGAGCTACAGAAGCTACACCGGCCTGTTGAGGAACGCCGGCAGATGGTGGACAAGTAAAGGAAATTAAGTACTTTAACTATTCCGATTCACATAAAGGAAAACAACGCTGTTTAAAATACAGTTCAGTGTCTCACCAAGAAAATGGTTCAATCTAGGAAAAACTAGCTGCAGTCGTAATATTAGTGGCTTTAATGGCGCTTTTCCAAACCCCACGAAGTTAGTCAAATGCAGGGTAAAGCTTGACCATGGAGAGATGGCGGAAGACCTTGAAGCGGAAACATGATCTCCTCTGTAATAAGTAGAATCAGTCAGAAAGCGCGGAGTAGTAGACGCATTCTAGCTGATTCTAATCCATTACAAATCTAGCTGATTCTAATCCATTACAAATCTAGCTGATTCTAATCCATTACAAATCTAGCTGATTCAAATCCATTACAAATCTAGCTGATTCTAATCCATTACAAATCTAGCTGATTCTAATCCATTACAAATAATAGAAAAAAACTTATTATGAATGATACAAATGATGTTTACGCTTTCAAGGTAATCCGCTATCTCTCCGTGGTCAAATTTACTAAGAGGAAAAAGAAACACTTGGAACAGTTGCTTTCATTACGTTTTGATCACACGACCCACGACCTTTTACTAGCGTATTAGCTTTTACACTGTCATTAATTAATTAATTAGTTAATCAATGTTTTTCAGAAAGGATTTTTTTTTTCACGAAAGTTAAACTTCTGTGGCAAAATATCAGACCTGTAACTTAAGATGGGTTTTAGCATTTTTTTTTTTTTTTTTTTTTTTTTTGTATTTAACATAACTACCTTTTTCCTTTTATTATATTTTTGGATTAACTAACTAAATTTTCATCGTGAAAATTATTTTCAAAATATACGTCATTTTATGCAAATAATATTTTGAGTT
Organism: Uloborus diversus; assembly: GCF_026930045.1. Taxonomy (NCBI): domain Eukaryota; kingdom Metazoa; phylum Arthropoda; class Arachnida; order Araneae; family Uloboridae; genus Uloborus; species Uloborus diversus. Next base: position 9,480,931 of record NC_072737.1, read on the forward strand.
GGATTCATTACAAGTTTTCAGCTATTATCACTTAAAGAAATAGGTTGCTCCAAATTTAAGTTCTACAAACAGACATTTCCCAACCTCCCTTTTTTTCTCATTTTTAATTTGATCAATTGACATGTAACACAAATTTATACTACAATAAACTCGTCATAATGGAATTTTAATTAACTTTGTGTTTGTCTTTAAAAGTAAACGTAATATTTATTTAAACCTCCATAAAAATAATTACAATAAATTGAAATAATTCGTTCACGAAAGCTTTTGGAGGTATTCTAGAGGGTTTGTGTCAGTAAAATTTGAGGAAGAATAATATTCAAAAACATATTATTGCGTTGAACATCACAGAAAATGTACACTGGTACAAATTAAAACAGCAAAGTTTGGAGTTGAATCCGAGTGATCTAAGAAGCATTAAATGCGTGAAATTAATCAAATTATCTGCATAAAAAAACTAGAAAAAAAATTCTCTAGGCTGCCATTTTCTCTCGGAGTTGAACCAAAATGCCTGTACAAGTTTACTTGTTCAAGTAAACCTGAGTGCGGAGCAATTTCTCAAAAGCAAAAAATTATCTTATACATTCTCAAGTTTAGATGCAAAAACATGCATGTCTGTTAAGGGGTCTAGGACACAAAAATCGTCAAATTTTGCAATTTTTCTTTATCATTTGAAAAGTTACTCCGTTTTCATCTGCTTAAAAGGACGTTTGAACCTTGTTTCTATCTTAATTAGAACGAAAGATATAATTATTTTTGTTCCATGCACCTAAATAATGTGTATTTAACTTTAAAACTTTAAACTCGTTTTGATCCATGATGCAATTTTTCCCGATTTCTTGCATTCAAACTCTTATAAGTCAGGAACCGATAGAGATAAAGTAATGAAACTTGGAGCATATTTTTTTCTAACAGTTTACTTTAATTTTTATTCGCCGAATTTGAAAAAAACGTTAAAAAAAATCATTTTTTTGTCAGTAAAGTATCTTCGAATTTTTCGAAAATTTTCATCAAATATTTTCTATTTTTTATTGAATCAATATTTTTAAAATCGCAGAATAAAAATTAAAGCTTAGATATTTGTGCATATTTTTCTGAAAAAAAATTGAAAATTCACTAAGAATATTTTGAGTTATAGCAATTTAAAGCAAACCCATTTTTTTTAAACAAATTAAATTTAAATTTAAAAAAATTTAATTAGTATTTATATAATGATTTTGCTTATTAAATTGATCGTGAATCAGTGTAAAAAATTTCAAAACTCTAAAGTATTTAATAAAAATTTTTTAAAAATGTGTCCCGGACCCCGGTTTTCTTGTGGAAAAATGGTGGCGATTATGTAGGCGTAACCGAGTTCTACTTCTTTAAGCAAGTAACACGATCCTTTTAGGCATCTTGCCAGAGAAAAAACAATTTATTTAAATATTATAGCTTCAAGAGTTGCTTGTTACCACAATCGGAAAGACAACAGTGCCTGAATAAATTGCCTAGCACTAACAGCAGGAATAATTTCAAAACTATTTTAAACTTCCAAAGAATTCCACTAAAATGTCATTTTGTTAAAAAAAACTGGCTAAATCTTTTTATTTCCTTCCATTAATTGCTCAGAGAAAAAAAAATCAATTCCTCTTCTGTAATTCGCAATTAAAATTTATTCTTCATCTGCTTCGCTTTTAGCAGTTTATAATTGTTATTTTTTACCATTAGTGCGTCATATTTCCGAATAAGACGGTATAGAAAACCTCTCTAATTGTAATCTGTACAAAAAAAAAAGATTTCTTGAACTGTACAGCTCATTCAAAAGCGAACCAAAATTTACGGGTGCAATTTTGGGAAAAAAATCCGAGTACATATGGTTTATCTTTACTAATAATAAAGCTGAAAGTCTGTCTGTCTGTCAGGATCTCTGTCTGTCTGTCTGTCAGGATCCCTGTGACGCACATAGCGCCTACACCGTTCGGCCGATTTTCATGAAATTTGGCACAAAGTTAGTTTGTATAATGGGGGTGTGCACCTCGAAGCGATTTTTCGAAAATTCGATGTGGTTCTTTTTCTATTCCAATTTTAAGAACAAAAATATCATAAGATGGACGAAAAAATACGAAATTATCATAACGTGGAACCCGTAACATGGGTACAAACCAATTGGCGAGAAAATCCACCATACATTTTTTGTAAATATACAGGCGAACCAAAAGACCTTTTAATTTTTCTATTACGGGAAAAGCCGTGCGGGTACCACTAGTACTACATAAAATGAAAACAAAAGTCAAAAAAAAAAAAAAATAATAATAATAATAATAATAATAATTTGAATTTGTCATCTTGAATTCAAATTATGCTTTTTGCAATCACGAGTGTGTGTGTATATGTAAGCGTGTGTGTTTGTGTGTGTGTGTAGGCATGTGTGTTTGTGTCTGTGTGCAGGCATGAGTGTGTGGGTAGTTATGTGTATGTGAGTGTGGGGGTATGTGTATGTGTGTGTAGGCATATGTGTTTTTGTCTGTGTGCAGGCATGAGTGTGTGGGTAGTTTTGTGTGAGTGTATGTGTTTGTGTATGTGTGTAGGTGTATGTATGTGTGTGTAGGTGTATGTATGTATATGTGTGTAGGTGCGTGTATGTATGCGTGTAAGTGTAGGATATTGACGACACCTGGAGACGGTTTTCGCTAGAGGTGCAGCAACGTGAGGACCCGCGGTCGACGGTGATGCTGCGGAGGGTGGCGGTGGGAAAAATGATAGGAACGTCAAAAACAGTCAAATGAAAGCAATAAGCAATCGTGATTGCTCAAAAATATTCAGCTTAGAAAGAGTTTTCTTGACAATTTTTCCCAGTTAGTATTTTAATTATTATACTTTTGAAATATATATCTTTAATTATTTTTGCTCTCTTTCAGCATCTACAAGGGTCCATTGCAAGGAAGTGGTAACTACTTTGCGACCAAAAACGCCTTGGGTAAGAATTTTCTTCTGTACTGTTAAACACCTAAACAACACAGATATCCTTTAAAACTGTTGGATTTCCCTACAAAGATAATTTAGCGGCTAATTGATGATATCTCGCCAAAATTGGTGTCAATTCTTATTCCAGCACTTACTACTTGTGAAATGAGGGAAGGGGTATCAATTGTAAAAATTTGAATTAATGCCTCCACTATTTTTAACCGAGAGAGATGTGACAGCACGAAATAGAGTCCAATTAATATTATAAATATAATTTTAGAAATTATGACAAATATATACAATGACAAATATACTGCCAGGAGGACATTTCTGGATAGACAATCTCGCACTTATTTAAATAGTAGTCAAAACAATCAATTTACATTTAAATACTTTAGTCCTTCGAGACAACTTTTTTCTGCGAATCATGTTTTAAGCTGACACCCTCAGATTTTAATAGTTTAAAACTTACTTACGTATAGTTTTCCAAAATTAAGCTTAATAATTGAAGTGTATAGCTGCAAATAGAGGTATCTTCAAGGTTTTCTTTTAAATGCGTTTTTTCGGATATTGCTATACTTAAGTAGACCAACAACCTAAGATAGTCAGAAATTTTCAAAATGGTTCCCTAAATAGTCTAAACAAAGCAGGATTAGCTGTTTCAACTCTTTATCTTTCTGTAGCGACATATATGAGAATTTATTCTAGACATTTCTTTCAGAGATACCTCCTTTTGCAGCTATACGCTTCAATTGTAAAAATAGATTTAAAATGAAAATTAGATTGACACTTAGGAACGGGATGTAGAAAAAATATGTAGTTCTTGCTACAAATTTTGTTTTACATCCCGTTCCTGAGAATCAAGTTAAAGTTTTTCGAGTTTATTATTCAGTTCACAATAACAATAACTGGCAGTATATAAAACGCTATTCGTACAAAACTGTATCCCGCCTATTTCTTCCGTCATTTTTACTTCCTTTTACAAAAAAGGAAGTATTGTATTCGCGAAAAAAATTTCACTCAAAAATCGAACTTAATTTCCATTTTGCTCACCCACGAATGAATGTTGAGTTTTTTTTCCGACTCGACCACACGTGAATAAGTACCTAAGAACGTATGGACACGCGGAATATCCATTTTAACGATTCCCGAGTTAGTTGCAACAAGTTTTCTCGTGACGTCTGTATGTCGCATAACTCAAGAACGGTATGTCCTAGATAGTTGAAATTTGGTACGTAGACTCCTAGTGGGGTCTAGTTGTGCACCTACCTGTTTGGTTGCATTCGGGTGTTTCTAAGGGGGTCTTTTGCTCCTTTTTGGGGGGAAATCATTGTTAATTTCGACGTAAACTCAAGTGGTGCGGCCAATTTCGCGGCCAATAACGATTGGCAAAGTATATATCGCCAGTCTTTAAAAGTCTATTAAAAGTCTTTAAAAGTCTATTTAAATTATCTATCGCCAGTCTTCCAGAAGACTGGCGTATATCCCCAGTCTTTTGGTCGCCAACTTGGCGAAAAAATTGGCTTTTTTGTTTTTCTTTTAAATCTGGTTTCAATTTGGCCACTGTTGGTGATATTTAGAGAGTAAACTATTGAATCACATTAAAATTACCAATAATGGCAAATGACATTAAATTGGAGTAAAAGGAAGTCATGTGATGCACAAATCAGCTCGTTTAAATTTATGCTCACTGGCATGCAATACATTGACAACTCGGTAATTGCATGCAGAGAACTGGTAGCTAAAGTAAATTTAACTCACCAGCAAGAGCCCGAAGCTATGGTGCATCTCAACTCGTAAACTGAGGGTAAAGTTAGGGTATAAAGCAGTGACTTTTTGCCCTAACGCCAGGGCTAAGGCAGAACTACATGCACTTTACCGGCAGCCCCGTTACCACATCCAGAACCTGCAGTTTCGTCTTGGACTCATCAGTCTGGAATAGTGAATAACCAAGCTAGATGCGAACGTCATCTCATTGTTGCTTTAGAGTCAACCTAAATATACAAAAATAAAGATAAGCTGCAGTGGTTGAGTGATGTTATCAAGGAGTCATATGCTAATTCTCTTTCGTACAGTTTTTATACTTTACTTTCAAGTTTTTTAGATTTGAAATTCATGTGAGATGAAACTTTCTGAAATTTAAAACATATTTACCTTTTACTTATCCTTAAAAAAAAGAACTCACTTTTGTCTCAATGTAAACGTATTGCAGATAAAGAGGAAATAGCTGAAATTTATCTTATTTAAAAGCAATTTTGAACAGGCATACAGTGGAACAAAAGCTCTTATAAACGTCTTTGAAACTGTTAAGTTGAGTTGCATAAAAAAAAAAAACTTTAAAATTCTACATTATTAGAAAAATTTCAGCTGTCCAAATTTAATAAAATCAGCCTTAAAATCAGCACTCTAACTTTATTAAAAAAATTGCTTTATAATTAGATTTTTTTTTCATTGTTTTTGGAAACAATTAAGCAGCAGATTTGGCCGGCATTATGACAGAGGAAGTAACAGAAGAAATAGCCTTGTTATTCATTCAAATCCACGTTCAAAGTTTTGGCACTATACATGTATTTTGTTCTACAGTTTTAAGCAACAACATGTCCAGTTATTTTTCTCCAGGCTAATAGCTCTCTACTAGAAGGAGTAGTCAAAACAATAGTTAGCTTAAAAATTCGTCTACAAGATCGATTAAATAACTTATTTTGGTACATTGAAATTTTTAACTAGGATGATGATGAAAATTAGCGGTCAAAGAGATTTTATTATTACAATATGATATAAATTCTTTTTTTTTAATCTCATTTCAGTCGTTCCAATGGGAATTATGAGACCCCCAATGTTGGACGTTGAGAATCCTGAGTAAGTTACAGTGTTTGCAGCTTCATACAGAGTTTGAATATTGTCGTATTTTTTAAATGTCATATGTATAAAATGTACAGGGTGTTCCGTTTTAACCTGCAAGACTTTTATTTTCGCAACCGTTGGTCCTAGATGCATACTTCCAGTTGCAAAAATTTTCAAAATCAGATCCGGAGTTCAGACATTGAAACTTTGAAGCAAAAATAAAAATGAGTCAGAGAAAAAAAAAATAACTTTTTATGCGGGCTCTAGGTCCCCTAACTAACATTTAGGGAAATATTCTCCATTAAAAAATAATTCCAACGCAAAAAGTTTGAAATTAGTACGACCAATATTCACCGAGATATGAAACGCAGAGTTTTGTGACTTACACCACTTTTCACTCGCCGTCAATAACACCTTTTGGGGGAAAATATAGCAGTTAACAAGTGTTTAAAATTATATTTGTGCATAGAGTGTGGTTTATCAAACTGTTCGAGGTTTTTCAGTGTGCTTTTGCATATCACGGCATAACATTTGCGTTTATTGTTAAATAGCAATGAAAAATATAAATACTTGTGTTTCTTACTTTGACAACCTGCCATTCTTCTGAAAGGGAGTAAGTTCCAATCTCATCTTCTGTATGGTCCCTTAAAACTTTAAACTGGAATATCTCCTTGAGTTTTGGTGGCACAAATGTCAAGTTTTTTGGGTCAATAATAGTTTTCAATGGAGATTATTTCTCTAAACTTAAGTTAGAGGATCTAGAGCCCGTATAATTTTTTTTTTTTTTTTTTGACTCATTTTTACTTTCTTCTATGTCTAATATATAGAAGAAAGTATTGGATTCGTGCAAATTTTCGAATTTCGAATTTTGACGGATTCGAACGTTTAGAGGTGTGCTGAGTCCATTTCGACTATTTTTGGAAAATGTCTGTCTGTCTGTGTGTGTGTGTATGTGTGTGTGTGTGTCACGTCTGTGTGTGACCAGTTTTTTGTGGCCGCTCTACAGCAAAAACTACCGCATGAAATCGAACGAAACTTGGTACACATATGTGCCCCTATGTGAACTTGTGCCCATTGGTTTTTGGCGCGAATTCCTCCAAGGGGGGTGGAGAAATGGGACGTTTTTTTGAGTTACGCGTGCTTGCTATTCCTCAGGAAGTAACTGGCGGAATCAAACAAAATTTGGTCCATATGTTGCACCTAACAGGAGCAGGTGCTGATTCAATTTTGGTGTCAATATCTCAAACGGGGGTTGAGTTATAGAACGTTTTTTGTCGTCAATTGTGACAGCTGAATCTCAAGAAATAACGAACGGAATCAAACAAAATTTTTTTGACAAGTAGCCCTTAGTGGGTATAAGAGCTGATTTTATTTTGGTGTCAACAGCTAACTAGTATGTTGTGGCCATCACGAAACTTTCTTCTATATTTTTCCTTTTTCTGATCCCTCCCCATGCTTGACGAGGAAGCAATATTCCGAACAAAAACAAAATGACACATGCAAAAACTTGACGACCATCCCAATGTCTGAATTATTGTAAAAGCAAAGCAAAGAGCGAAAATTGAAAGTTACTTTAAAAGCCTTAAGTGAATTAATTACAAATATTTTATTTATTAAAAAACATAAGATGGCAACAGTTAAAAATTTTAAATCATTGAGATAATATTTCCGATCATTTCCATACAATTAAAATCACGAGAAATACGCAGACGACAATCTATTACGATTTATCTTTCTTATTGTTGCATTAATAAAGCTATTTTTATTCGCAAAAAAAAAAAAAAATCAACACCTCTTGGAGCGATTGGAGTCAAAATTGAACCAAAGCTTGTTTACGTATGGATTCACATATATTCCAAATTTCAAACAGAGCGTAGCATTACTTCTTGAGATAGGGCACTCACAATGGAAAAAAAGAACGGGCGATTGCGCTACCCCCCTTTTTAGCTGTTGACACCAGAATAAAATCAGCTCTTATACCCACTAAGGGCTACTTGTCAAAAAATTTTTGTTTGATTTCGTTCGTTATTTCTTGAGATACAGCAGTCACAATTCACGACAAAAAACGTTCTATAACTCAACCCCCGTTTGAGCTATTGACACCAAAATTGAATCAGCACCTGCTCCAGTTAGGGGCAACATATGGACCAAATTTTGTTTGATTCCGCCAGTTACTTCCTGAGGAATAGCAATCACGCATTACTCAAAAAACGTCCCATTGCTCCACCCCCCTTGGAGGAATTCGCGCCAAAAACTAATGGGCACAAGTTCACATAGGGTCACATATGTGTACCAAATTTCGTTCAATTTTATGCGATAGTTTTTGCTGTAGAGCGGCCACAAAAAACTGGTCACACACAGACGTGACACACACACATACACACACACACACATACACACACACAGACAGACAGACATTTTCCAAAAATAGTCGAAATGGACTCAGCACACCTCAAAACGTTCGAATCCGTCAAAATTCGAAATTCGAAAATTTGCACGAATCCAATACTTTCTTCTATATATTAGATATAGAAGAAAGTAAAAAGGGGGTAGCGCAATCGCCCGCTCTTTGTGAGTGCTCTATCTCAAGAAGTAATGCTACGTTCTGGTTGAAATTTGGAATATATGTGAATCCATACGTAAACAGGCTTTGGTTCAATTTTGACTCCAATCGCTCCAAGAGGTGTTGATTTTTTTTTTTTTTTTTTTTTGCGAATAAAAATAGTTTTATTAATGCAACAATAAGAAAGATAAATCATAATAGATTGTCGTCTGCGTATTTCTCGTGATTTTAATTGTATGGAAATGATCGGAAATATTATCTCAATGATTTAAAATTTTTAACTGTTGCCATCTTATGTTTGTTAACAAATAAAATATTTGTAATTAATTCAAGCAAGGCTTTTAAAGTAACTTTCAATTTTCGCTCTTTGTTTTGTTTTTACAATATTTCAGACATTGGGATGGTCGTCAAGTTTTTGCATGTGTCATTTTGTTTTTGTTAGGAATATTGCTTCCTCGTCAAGCATGGTGAGGGATCAGAAAAAAGGAAAAATATAGAAGAAAGTTTCGTGATGGCCACAACATACTAGTTATTTTTGCTTTAAATTTTCAATATCTTAACCCTGCATCTGATTTTGAACATTTTTGTAACTGGAAGTATGCGTCTCGGAATAACGGTTGCGAAAATAGAGGCCTTGCAGGTTAAAACGGAACACCCTTTATAGTACAGTAGAACCTCATTAATCCAGACTAAACCCTGTCAGCAAAACCAATCCGGATTAACCGAAATCTGGAAAATCCGGGAAGTAAAGAAATAAGCAAAACAAATCCTTTACTAAGCAGACGTAGGGGAATGTGGGGCAAAGTAAAAGAGCGGGGTAAAGTGAAAAGGTAAAATATTCACTCTGAGTTTAGTGCCACCTATCTGGTAATATTTTAGCAATGTATTTGCATAGTTAGTCCATTCCAGTCAGGAAAAATGTACCGTCAAATATTAAATCATACAGACAATTTTCAAAAACTGATACTCTTGTTATAATGATTGTTGAAAGTTAAAAATTATTTTTTATATTATAAAATGTAAACGTTCTTGTTATATTAACGTTTAAAGTATTAATTGATAATTTCTAATATGCAGTGCAATCTGTATTTAGTTATCATTAAGGGGTCACAGCACCTTTCAAACATTTTTTTTTTAAATTTAAGTATATTTTTATTTTTTTGAAACCATAACATGCATACTTATTTCTTAATCAATAACTTATTTTCAAAATTTAAAAATATTGCCTACTTTTTTTTAAAAAATTCAAAAAATTGAAGAAAATTCCAATTTTTTGAAATCTTTTAGGTTTTTTTACTTTTGCACTAATTATTATTTTTTTTTTTTTTTTTTTTTTTTTTTTTTGCTAAACGATCACTACAATCATCTCTAAAAATCTGGCGATTCATTTGCTTATGAGTTTATTAGAAAATTTTCTGTGATTAATTATGTAAAAAATCAAAGTTTTTTTTTTTTTAAATGGTTTTTAAAGGTTTAACATGCTCTAAACATTTGAGCAATTTATAAAATGCTTATCCAATACACAGTTTTGTCAAATATGTTATCCCAATTGCAAAAAGTATTACTCTCTTTAAAGCTGTATCTTTAATAGAAAAAAATCCTTAGGGATTCTAATAACACGAAAACACAAAAATACCATCATCGAGAAAAAGCAGTTTAAAGTTTTTCTTTCGCATAAGAACACATAGCGAGCATGGCCTAAAATCACTCATAACTTTTTAAATATTTGAACTAAAGCAATGAAACTTTTTCCCTGTGTTCAAAATAGTTTTTAGTTTTGAAATAAGCAATAAAAATTTTTTTGATCGTTTCATCATTTTTGAGGTACTGTAATCCCTTAAGCTTATTTGTGTTTTTAATATTTTGCTCAAGTAGTCGAGCACTTACGGGACAAAATGGATAGGGCAAAGTGAAACAGCTAATTTCGTTTATTCACTCAATCATTTACTGAAACACTCACGTATTCATGGATTACTTGATTGTTAACATGTCTTCCTTTAGTAATTCACTTATTTATTCATTAATTCCCTTATTTTCTTATTCTTTCACTCTATTATTTACTCATCCATTTTTCTTCATATATTAATCAATACATTATTTGAATTATTTATTTATACGTCAATTCTGTTTTCATTTATTCATTCAAAATTTCATTTACTGATTCATTTGATCAAAATTACTTTTTACAATCAAATAGAAAATATTTCATTCTAAAAATATTTCCTTTTTCGCTTCGTTCCATGAAGAAAAAAAAAGGAAAAATTTTCCAATATTTTTAAAAGGCCCAAAACTATTACCAAAAACGAACTGATGTGTGCATCACATTACTTCCTTTTACTCCAATTTAATGTCATTTTCTCATTATTGGCAGTTTTAATATGATTCAGTAGTTTACTCTCTAAATATCACCAACACTGGCCAAATTGAAACCAAATTTCGAAAAAAAAAAAAAAAAGAAAAAAATCTCCAAATGTGTCGCCAAGTTGGCGACAAAACTTGGCGACCAAAAGACTCGCGATATATCGCCAAGTGTCCGCCAAATTATAACACCACTTGAGTTTACATCGAAATTAACAATGATTCCCCCCAAAAAGAGGCAAAAGACCATCTTTGGAGCATCCGAATGCAATCAAAAAAAAAAGGTGCACAACTAGTCCGCACTAGGAGTCTACGTACCAAATTTCAACTTTCTAGGACATTCCGTTCTTGAGTTATGCGACATACATACACACATACGCACATACATACGTACATACAGACGTCACGAGAAAACTCGTTGTAATTAACTCGGGGATCGTTAAAATGGTTATTTCGGTTGTCTGTACGTTCCTAGGCACATATCTACGTGTGGTCGGGTTGAAAAAAAACTCAACATTCATTTGGGGGTGAGAAAAATGGAAATTAAGGCTGATTTTTGGGTGAAAATTTTCCCCCAACACAATACTTCCTTTTTTGTAAAAGGAAGTAATAAAAAATAACGTTTCAATGAAAGTTTTATTGCAAAATACAATGTTCTTCCTTTTTGTTCTGTAATTTTCAAAACAAATTTCCAATTTGTTCATTTTGAAAAAGCTCAGTCATCTTAGCCATTTCACTTTGCCCCACATTCCCTTACTTTTATTGCAGTAAAAACAATGCTTTGTGACAAAGTCACATAGAAGTGCTTCTCGAACAATCCACATGTCATGTGGTTTATCATTTATAGTTAAAGCTGCAGTGGTAATGGACTGACGCTCATGGCACGCCATGATGCTTGATTATTATTTACGACTACTGATAATTGAATTATTATTTACGTTATCTTTGAAGAAGTTGCTTATTTAACCAAATTAAAAAGCTATGTTTGTGGTACAAATAGTTCAGCTATCATAATTTAAAACTAGTATATGAGTGAATATAAACTTTTTAAAATTCTGCAAATTTTTATCCGGATAAACTGGAGATTCGGATAAACGGGGTCGGATAAACGAGGTTCTACAAGTTTACCATAATGATTCTGTTTAATAACAGATTTAGCTTTAAAAAGGTGAATTACGTAAATTTATTTACTACTGTGAACTATCTTCCAGGTACTTAAATTACGGAATGCTCGGCAATGAGATAGCTCATGAAATGGCTCATGGATTCGAAAATATTGGTAAGTGAAGTTGAGTTATAGTTGAGTGTTAAGCAAGTATAAGTTCGCGCTCCCTTTTTTTAAATCCGAAACAGTAGGATATTGATTTGAAGTATGTATAAAATCACAGTCTAATGGACTTTTGAAAGATTGAATCTAGTTTTACTTTGCTCGTTGGCGAAGAGTGCGGAGTACTTTGGCTCTCATTGAATTGATTACAGATGAACTTTGCTGATCCGACCATTGTTATTACGAAATCACGGCTAAAACGAACATTTTAAAGATTAAGTACTATTTAATTGAGTTAAAAATGTCACGCATATTACTTAGGTTAAAGCTTAAGTTTCAGTTAAGACGAATTAAACTTCCAAAGGAAAAATTTCCCAATTGAATGATTTGCGTTTTCGGCAATTTTTAGTCATTGAAGAAGGTTTACCATGCTTTGAAAAGCACATGTTAAATCTTTTTTTGTGCAGAGAATGAAGTTGGTGCACCTATTTACCTTTGGACAGGTCGTTCTGCTTGGATAAACCATCTTTTCGTTTGGTGTCTGCCACATGACCCCCATTATTTGTATCAGTTTAGCTTTTCTCGTTCATGAAAGAATAAAATCCGTAGTATCTATCCTGACAATCGTACAGTTCTTATGAATTAACTGTCGCTTTTTCTTATAATCCTTTAAAAACTAATGACGGCGAACATGAAAAGAAAAGTAACATCACTTCGTGAAAAGGTAAACATCAAAAACGAGTTGTTGAGCATCTCATACTTCTTAAGAGTGTGTATATGAATTCATTCAAGTCTGTACCATCAGCATCTTAACCTTACTCCTCAATGGATAAGCCACTGACCTCGAATCTGATGTCATTACTTCATTTATTTGGGTCTTGAAAATTGTTCAGAAAGTTTGTCCTCTTTGGTCCAGAGAAGACTATCTTCTTCGGAATAGAGAAGACTTCTGAGTGACGGCGCATTCTGATGGCACAGACTTCTTCGAATTCACTTGTTCTTTGATTGGTTATATTGAGTTTTATGGCGCAAGAGCCTTAATAGGCTATACTGCGCCAAAAGTCTGAAACGCGTCAGATGAACTGTCAACCAGAGATATTGTAGATCTACAACAGCACACGCCTCCTAATACTCCAAAATGAATCCGACTTTTCGGCTCCGATGCCCTGCTAAAACCTCGGAAAGTAGCCATGCCGTGAAATCCTGCAAGAATGAATCAATACAATAAAATATCCGCTTCACCGAAATAAATTTTCAATCTCAATTTAATTTCCGTTATGTCGCTTGAAATCCAAAATTATCGTAACAACGAACGAAATTTGTGGTCGCTCGTAGTTCGTTGTAACAGGATTTCACTGTACAGTGCTGGCTTATAGCGTTTATATCTTATAGCGTTTTTAACATTAATATTCATAACATTAGTGTAGCTTAATGTCATACATGCATTTCTAACATTGAAGTAGTTTATTGCTACAATTGCGTCCGTTGCGTTTATGTTAATAAGATTAGCCGACAATACTTATTTTGTTCGAATTTCCTTTCACTACTTACAGTTATATCTGTTACCGTCGAAGACAGTAATATTAATTATTAGACTAAAGAGTTTTTTTTTTTTTTTTTGTACACTATTTGTACTAAAATACTACTTATTTTACTGTTAAAGTACAGCATATACTGTACACTGATTATTACGTTATTTTAGCATAATTTAATTTTTGCAGGAGGCAGCACTGTCTGCTTTGTTTATGTTCTTTTTTTTATCTACCTACCAGGAACATAACCTCAGTCAGCTTAAACAGTTCGCTAGTTCTTTTTATTAGTGTGTTCTGTTATATTTAAAGTTAGTTTTAAGTAATAAGTGAGTATGTGTATTGTTAGTGTATATAATAGTGAGTATAAACAATTTTTTTACCTTCTTTTTTAAAAAGTTAAGAAGTGGTGTAAACCTTGTGAGAAGTATGCCAAAAAGACTTAAAATGCTCATCAAGAACAAGGGAATGCATACTAAATATTAGATAATTATTTCACTGATCGTTATTGTGTCTATAGTTACGTAATCAATAAAGAATTTGCTTTTAAAACAGTCTTAGTCTAATAATTTGGCCAGCACTGTATTATCCAATGAAATCAATCATCTGTTCTGTTTCAGGTCTCCAGTACGACAAAGACGGGCAGGAGACATCGTGGTGGAGCGAGGAGATGAAAAACAAATTCTGGATGAAAGCCAAATGTTTCGTCGAGCAGTACAACAGATACGTGATTGATGCAGCTGCAGAAAAAAATGTGAGCCCAAAATATTTATTCATTAGTGACAGTTGTTTGGCCACTAAGCCATAAGCCAACGAACCACAAGGTTAAGTCTACATTATGATTGATTAAAGTGACAAACTATTGTAAATAAAGCACAAATTGTGAAGAAAATACAGCATATAGCTATTTCAAGGCTACAATGGAACTTCTTCATCAGTGCAAAAAGGTCACTAACACAACCGAAAGTCGTGAGAGAACACTAAAAGAACAGAGTCGTGAGAGAACACAGAAAGTCGTGGTTCTCTCACGACTTTCGGTTGTGTTGGTGAGCTTTCTGCACTGATGAAGAGGCTGCATTGTAGCCTTGAAATAGCTATATGCTGTATTTCTTTCACAATTTGTGCTTTACTTACGTTGGTTTTTCACTTTAATCATATTGTAGCACAAAGCTTATATGATAATTTTTCATTTCCACATTATGATTGTGGGCATTCGTATTCAGAAAAATTTACTTCCAAAGCGTTTGTAATTGTATGTTTATAATTTCGCAAGCGGCGCGTTTCATAAAAAGAAAGTTCTATAGTTTTTCTGAGTGCAATTGTGGGGTGGACTGTAGCTTTGAGCAACGTGACTAATATCAGACAATTCCGTGCATGTTCCCAAACGTTTTCAGTTCGCAGGTCAGGCAGAACTACACAAAACAGTTTAGAGAATTTTAGCGTACCTCAGAATTGTTGGTTCTTGGTGGGAGAGCTGTAAATACTTAATTCATAGGACATACAGAGGGCAGCAAACGCGATAAGCAATGTGCACCTTAAGGTGGAGAATATTTCTTGCTGAAAACAAGCAGTTAGGCTTCACATAAATTACTTCTTCCGCCCATGCTTTATTTATTTCCACCGATTTTGATTTGAGCTAGTCCAAGAATGAGCGGTAACAATTCACAGGTGCACCATACTAAACATGAACTTTAACAAGTGAGCACTTAGTCGTGTCTAGTAAAAATAAGAAACGTGGCAAAAGCAGAAGCCCGAAGAAAAATCGATAGCGTTGACGCCAGATCTTGCACCTTGTCTTAAACATAATTAGTCTGCATTATATAGTTAAGTTCAAGTTTTAAAAATCGCTTAGCAGAATGAAAGATCTTCAAAAGTCACGTCGCAGAGAAGAAGTTAATGTTACTCAGGATGCACCACGGAGGCGGTCAATAACATTGCAAGTAAGAAGACTGAAACCACAAGCGATAAACACAGACTTAAAAAGTGTAACGCATCATATTACTGTTTCCTGTTCTTTTTGTGTTTTTTTCACTTTTGAAATTCCTCCCGAAACGCAGTGCGTCTAAATTCAGAACACTTTACTTTTGCTCCAAGATGAAGTAAAACGGCATAAGTATAAGGCACATACATAAATGAAAAATGGGATTTTATCTTATAGCGTTTTTAACATTAACATTCATAATATTAGTGTAGCTTAAAATCTTGCATGCATTTCTAACATTGAAGTAGTTGATTGCTACAATTGCGTCCGTTGCATTTATATTTATAAGATTAGCTAACAATACATATTTTGTTCGCATTTTCTCTCACTACTTACAGTTATATCTGTTACCGTCGAAGACAGTAGTATTAATCATTGGGATGACTTATACCTTTGCAGTACATAATACTTACTTTCCCTATACATCTGCTGTTTCTTTTTTCGCGTTTTCTCATTATTGACCTAATTAATCATGTTTTTAGATCGTTAAAGATACGCCGCTTGCCAATATGTCCAAAATCACACCACAAGATTTGAAATCATTTCTAAGGTCTCTTATTATCAGAATCTTTAAGAAAGTAAAACAACAAATTAGAGAGTCAGTGATATTATTTGGGGAGATATATCGTTATTATAAGAGTTTGAATTGGTGCAAAATGTGATATGTTATCCCATTAACGAAAAAGTGCGTTTTTTTTTTCAATAACTAAATGTGGAACGTTTAGATAGCGTTCTTAAGTTTGTTAGCGCTTGTTGTCATACAGTATTAACAGAAAAGGGGCCTATGTAACTCCGAAACACATTGTCCTCTGTATCTTTTAAGAGTAGAGACAAAAGTCATGTCACTCCATTAAATCAATCAATCAATGAATGTGAGAGACATGCCATGTAGCTTCACTTAATCAATCCATTAACCTGAAGCACATGCCACGTAAATGCACCCAATCTTTCGGATCAATTTGAAGTGTATGCCATGCAGTTACTCTCAATCGGAGACGCATGCCATTCTCAATAAAACTGGAACCCACATGTCGTGTAGCTCCACTCAATCAATCAATCCGAGACTTGTCATGCCACTGCATTGAATCAGTTATTGAATATGAGACACAGGTCTCATATTCAATAACTGATACTGTATCAATTCATCACTACACTACAATTATTACCCACTGTATCAATTCATCAACCTCATGTGCATGCCACGTAAAACCACCCAATCAATAAATCTATCTGAAGTACATGCCATGCAGTCCCGCTCAATCGGAGACGCATGGCATCTACACTCAATAAAACTGAAAAACATGCCATGTAAATTCCTTTAGTAAATAGATTTGAGAGACACCTGCCATCAGCTCCTTAGTTAAATTGTTTCTCTTGCTGCTACCGTTCAGGCAATTCATATTTAGCTTGATTCAAGGCATTTCAAGAAATCTCTGATCTTCTTTTGAATGCTTTTATTGCATGGGCAAAGGGTTTAATTCAAGTTCTACTAACAAGTTTTGGATTTTTTTTTTTTTAGGTTGATGGTCAGAGAACGTTACACGAGAACATCGCGGATAGCGCGGGATTGAAAACAGCTTTCATGGTAAGTTATAAGTTTCCGCGGTTGAAAGTTCATTCTTTCTTTAATACCCAGATGTCAAAAATCTCTGTCTTGGATCTGGGAGCGAAAATTAATGCTCATGCACTTTTGGATTCATCTCATTTCATCTGATATAATTGTTGTGAAAATGTTATTTCTATGGTATCTGGTCCGCCTAGGATTTGGAAGTGAACCAAGAGGTCCTCGGTAGTGCAAAGGTTAGGAACCACTGGCCTAGAGGATTAAGCAATGAAATCAAGATCCAATAGGCACTGTCCATGAATTATACCACGTTTTTTCAACAAATGTTATCCTCTCTCCCTCTGTCTCACTTCATCTGAGCTTCCCATTAGCATGTTGTTACAAAACAAATGTGGCATGTCGCGTCACACTACTTGTTTATCCTTCGTATTTCTTGTCACAAACTTAAAATTCCCCGAACCTCCTCCTCCCCCCGTCCAAATCGTGACATCATTTTGTGCACAGATCTTTATAAATGAAAGCCTAACAGCCCTTTCCGCTCATACAGTCGACTAAAATTTTACACTTGATTGTTTGAATGTATGCGCTTGAGATGGTGATGATTTGAAACAACTCAGAGCTTACAGTTATGGTTTCAGTGAATAAACCTACCAAAGCACAAAAAGCAGCACCTATTTTTCTTTGAGGAACTTCATCAGAGCATTGAAAAACTATAAATGACGTTGGAATGATTAGCGTGTGTCGGAAATTGACGGTTTACGGGAAGTGTTTTCGAGGAGGATCATTTTCAGACAGAATGCAAACACAAAAGTGGAGCATTTTCGATGCAATTCTCATAACTCACAGGATTAGATAGTTGTAGAGGCACCAAAACACAAAACACTATTTGCAAAGTGTTCCTTGCGGGGGGGGGGATCCCTTTAAAATGCAGCGTTCGAAGACCGTTTCTTCAACCAGATGTGCGAATATTCCCACCAGCAATCTTCGACACAAACCATTAGTTCCTACTCCATTTGAGGATTTCGATGCACTGATCAATTTGCGCAAAAAAATAGATGCTGCTATTTAAAAGGTGATTTTTTTCCTCTGTAACTTTACCTTTGCTCTCTAAGTTGCTTAAAATCACCACAACCTCAAATACGTACCTTCGAACAGCAAAGTCTAAAATTTTGGTTCAATTTGTTTAACTAATAAGAAGCCGCTAGTCTTTCCCTGGTCTAATCCCTTATGGAGAAACTTCCTTTTGGACCACTCTATACTTTCCTGTTAAATCTGCTTTACCACTACTTTAAACTGCTTATGAACTGTGTTCTTTAAAAGATGGGTTAACAAATATTCTTACATTTCTAAATATCTTCCCTTCGCTTAAGTTCCGTTATTTATTATTTTTAGTTTATCGAAAACGATGGTTAGATTCTTTAGTTTTCACATTTATTATAAATACTAGCTGCATTGATAGTATTACTTTGTCTTTATTTTTAGAATTGAAAACTTGAAGTCAGAAAATTTTCAATTAAAACAACGCTGTTTTGTGTTTTTAAGGAACAATAATGGCTAGCCTAATTTTACGTCTAGTTATTTTCTGACTATTAAGATTCTATGTTCATTTTGCGAGAATTGGGCGGTTTAAATTTTATTGCAATCCTTGTATCCTCTCTGTTGCAAAGAAAACTTCTTGGAAAATAAAATACTGTATTTTAAATTATATTGTTTTCGAGTATTTTACAACTTCGCAATAAATTCTATTACAGTTTCTTTATTTGACAGATTATTCAACATTTTCATGAAGGTTTCTTTAAATGTTTTACAGCTTGAGGGCTATTTTAATCTAGCTTTTCACTTTTTGTTTGATTACATTTTTCTTAAATCGTAGATTATTTTACGCTTTATGGGATAATTTGAATTGTTTGGTGATTTATCTTTCTCTTGATAGAAGCCTTTGTCTTGTTTAATACCTAGTTTTGTTTAAAAGTTCATTTAAAAAACGAAATAATGCATGTTATCACCAAGCAAAAAAAAAAAAAAAAAAACTAAGCCATTAAATATTTTAAATTTGAATGTGTCAGAAGATCTATACAACTTTACTCGATGTCAAATCGCGGATATCCCAAATTTGCCATAGCGAATGAAATGCGCATGTTGCGCGCGGACTAAGCTCATTAATAGTCTTGCTTAAATTAATTGCAAAATTTTTTTCAGCTAACAAATTTCTGCAAAGCACGGATATCCACACACGTATTTCATATATTTTCAATTCATTATGTGTTGTTTGTGAAAAATCCATTAATTTAGAAAATAAGCAAACCAATAAAAAAGTGCTATTTTTCGCTTTCAATTAAAAAGTTATATGTGCCGTATTCTTATGCGTACAGTTTCATGTAATTTATCTCGTAAAATATTGTAATGGTTTAACCCCAGTTTCGTGCCGACATTTAAAATTTCTTCCCTCCATAAATATATCAAAACTGAAAAACAGGGGGAAGGAAATTTCGTATCGGCAAAACTTGGGGGGGGGGGGGGGGGGGGAGGACAGCATTCTAATCTCATTCATTAGTTTGTTTCTCTGCTTAAGTATAAACAAACAACATAGAATCTGAAAACAGAAAGCCCAATGAGCTAAGTCTGCGCGCATGCGCAGTCGCTGTGGCAAATTTGTGATATCCGCGATTTAACGTCTAGTTGCAACTGTTGGATATGTTTTATTAGTCTTGATTGAATTTCATTTCCAAAGACAACTTTTGAATGATTGTTAGATCTTAGATCTGTTCTAGCATTGCAATTGCAGTCAGAGATTAACAAACCCTATAAGCTGAGAGTAAGTACACATGAATTTAGGGGAAATTAGTGATTTTCAAACTTCAATTACTCCGGCCCATGATGTCCCTGGGGGTTGAATTTTTGTATATGTACTCAATGGCCCCCAAGAATATGTATACAAAAAATCATTACCGTAGCCCCCCGGGGGGCTGTGATAGAACCCCGGGAAGGTACAATTTGGGGGGTAAAAACGAGGGAGGAAGGGGAGGGGGGTCAAATGACACAAAAGGCACTTCAGTAGGGCACAAGGAATGTGTATGCGAAATTTCAGCTTGATTCCTTTTTTCGTCTGGTCTGTAGCCCAGCCAAAGAAAGCGAAAACTTTTTTGAACAGCGATTTTATAACTTTAATACCTCCTCCCCCTGATGGTCCTGGGGTTTGTATTTTGGTTTACGGCGTCAGGGGCCACTAGAGATTGAGTGTACGAAAAATCAACTCCGGGGGTCTTCATGGGGCTGAGATACAGAGGGGTGAAAAACCCAAAAAACCCCAATTCGTTCTGTCGTGTAATCTTGTTCTCGGTCGCTTTTATTATCTTTCTTTGGCGGTGGATTTGGCTGCTAACGTTTGGTTTCCTTGGGGGGGCGGGACGCTCCCGCGTCCCGTAATCGGAGGATTTTGTTAAATAGCCAAACATGAAGACGGGAAGATTACGAATCCATCGATACCTGGTTCGATGGTCAGTTCACTGTCGTTCGGGAGAAGAAACTTGGACACAGATGACTACTTAGATACATAGGTACATACATAGATACATACGCTCAGTTTTTAATTATATAAGATTAGAAGTAATTGCAGTGTTGCTCTTTATTAAATGGGGCAATAACTTATCACTTGAGTAACTTTATTATGCCCATATCTTGTTGTAAATAGCATGAGAAACAGATAATGAAATAATTTTAATTCTTTTAGGTGTCTGGTAATGTTTATTAACTGAAAACACAAAAAATGCTCTAAAGTGCTAAGAAAAATGGGGAAACCAAACAAAGGGTTAATGAGCAGAACTCATAGATGTTTGGAATTTTTTTTAATGATCTGTTTTTTCTTTTCACTTAAAAAAGTCCTCTTGTCCAATGCTTAACTAAGATTTCTGAGTTTATAAATTTCATCCAATGTATTATTTGTTACGTATTGTAGTGTAACTACTTAAAAACTGTGTTATCTGAAGAAAAAAAAGTGGTGATGATTAATAATTCCAGAAGTAATCAAGAAGTCTCCCGACCGGGGGGTAAATCTTGATCATTGATTGTTTCAAATATTTTTAGTTTTATTTTTTAAGAAAAAGAAAGTTGCATAAGACTTGTCTCATTAGGGATCAAACTTTCACCAAAAATAAAAATTTCGCCCTGAAAGTTTTTTCGCAAAATGGGTGTTTGCATTTTTTGATCAAGAGTCATGCTGAATAATCCTTTTTCTTGAAATATATGAATTTAACTCAGCTGCAATTTTCATTTTTCAGTCCTATCAACGGTATGTGAAGGAAAATGGCAAGGAACCAAAGCTTCCAGGCATGGAGTTCACCAACCAGCAGCTCTTTTTCATCAGTTTTGCTCAGGTAAAAACATCAGATAACAATGAAAATGGTCCTACAACTTGTTTAGTTACTGCTTTTTAAAGCTATATTTTTCATAAAGCTAAAAGTATGACGCAGCTTGGCAGTTTACGATTGACATACCTAAGAAAGTGGGGTCAGTTGCGGTAAAAGGAAATATTCTCTATTCTTACACTTGTACTATTTACTGATACTGTTGGTGAGTGAAGACATTCTGAGAGTTTCGCGTGTTTAATAACAATTTTATAGAGTCCAGCATTGTTTCATAACCCGAAGGGTATGAGATCGATCCTCCCATAAGGCAGAAATTGTAGTTTTTGACTGACTAACAGCTAAATTCTGATTCAAATTTCCATCAGTAAATCTCAACTCATTGGTGACAGGATTCAAAATCACAGTTCTGCTGGTGCATTGAAATCGGACAAAAAAAAAGTTTTACATGGTCAATCGTTCATATATTATTTTTCAAATGTGTTTTCTATGTGAACGTCATAACTTTCTTAATAACTTAACAAACTTCAAACGTAAGGCATCCTTTCAAACATTTTTCCATCGCTATCAAGGGAATATAAACAAGTCATATGTTTGCAGTTATTAAAACGAAAAAAAAAAAGAATACGTACTTCTAGAATCCTTTCTGTTGAAAGCGAATGTTTCACATGCGCAGAACGTTTTTTCTAAACTCTGATTTCTGGTTAATTTTCATTGTTTTTAATTTGGGGATGAAAATAATTAGTAACTTAAAATGTTTATGCCAATCCCCTCCCCCCCCCCTGCTTTTTTTGGCATAAGATAAATTTTGAAGCTTCTGAATTAATTAGAAGAAAAAACAGTGTTGCTTTTAGAATGAAAGAAATTCTTAATTATTTAATGTTTCTTTAGGTAATAATTTTATGATGACTCATCAAACGTAACTACAACATCAAGAGCAGAATTATTTCTTCTTTAACTAATTTTTTTAGTTTATTTATTAATTATTTAATTTACTGCAGATGAAATGTGAAGTGCGAAGTAAAGAAGGATTTGAAGAATACATTGGGGATTCGTCAAGCACATTGCTACAAACTCCATTCAGATACAGGTAATGTTCTCCACTATTAAAATACTTTTTTTAAAGCAAGAATATTTAATATATTTGTGGACCTCTCGCTGTTGCGCTGAAGAACTTTAAGTTATGATTGTCAAGGTATACTTTGTTGCTTTATGAGGCTTTTAGCCTTCCCCTTTGTTGTGGCTGTTACAGAATGACAAGTCCAAAAAAGCTAAACTGCAGTCTCTTGATGCTGTAAGAGTTCTTCGACATTTAATGCATGAAATTCAATTCCAGTTCTTTCATTATTTATATTCAGATTTTTTTTTTTAATTTTTGCCCTAGGAAACCAACGTAAAACTGATAAATTACATAAACTGTACCTTAAAAGGTTAAAGCCTAAAATCAGGAATAAATTCCCAAATACTCTGCTGATATTCTATTAGGAATTCTTCCATCTACAATACTATTTCATTTCCGAAGATTATCGTTTATCCAGTCCTCGTTTATCTGGATCTCAAGTTTATCCTGATCTCAAGTCGAAGAATTTGAAAAATAAATTTACTAAAATAATAATGTTAAGTTATACTTGAAAAAACGGAGCTATAAATACGACAAATATTCGGACTTTTATTTAATGCACAACCCCTGCATAGAACATACAATAAAGTATAGTACTAATTAACAAACAATAGGGCGTACTCTGAGCGTCAGCCCGGCAATACTGTAGCCAAACTATAAATGATAAAGACATTTTTAGAAACGGTGCTATATAGTTTTGTTACAAAGCATTGTTTCATGCTGTATTAGAACATAAGTTTGCTTATTTTAAGAATGTGTTTCGCTTATTACCCGGATTATCTGTGTTTCGCTTATTACCCGGACTAGCCGTTTTTCCGTTTGTTTGGATTTCGATGGTACCAGTTAGTCCGAACAAACGAGTTTGCACTGTACTCTCAATGATGGTTTCGAAAACATTCTTAAAATTGCATTTTTTTTCTCCTTTCAGAGTGAATGGAGCCCTCGCAAATTCGGAGTTCTTCGCTGCGGTTTTCAAATGTCCATCCGGAAGCCCCATGAGTCACTCCAAAAGATGCTCTGTGTGGTAAAACAAGCCAAGGTGACCCTTCAAGCACAGGAACGCCTATTTCCATCTGTGGAAACCAAGACTCAATTTGGTTGCACAGAACATCAATCCGCTCTTCAATGAACGGAAGAAAGTGAACCATCATGACTACAAGTTTCACTTTAATTTTAAAAACTCAGAATTCTACTGAGCAGAATTTAGCTACATAATTCTTTTAAAGCTAAACATTAAGCTGACATGAGAAGCAATGATAAGTTTATTCAGAAGTCAAGTTGGTTACAATTTTAAACGGAAATCTTTCTTTTAACTACTTTAACTCTTGACAGCTCTTATTACTTAAAATCCTCTTCGTGCATGCACTTGAAATGAATTTCAAAACTTCAAAAAACCCGGAGTTGTAATTAAAAAAATTGAGCAGAAAAGATAAATAAATTCATTATAACGCATGTCATAACAGCATAATCACCATGTACATAGGCGACCTCACCAGGAACGATGTGCATTGGCAACTTTTCACTCTGTGCAAATTACGCGGAATAGTTTACCATTAACAAATGTTCAAAGATGACTACTATGTGCGAGGTATATCGCAAACCTCAATATGTGCAAAAGAATTAGCCACTTCACTATATGAAAAACACAACTACCTGTATATGCAGATAAAATAATCTAGTTCCCCTTGTGGCAAAACTGAAAAGTCACCTCACCATCTGCGAAGAAAATTGGCGTTCCTTACGATATGCAATGTATATGCGTTATCTCACAAGATGTGAACAAAAACAGGGTGTTTTAAGACTACAAACCACTTTTATGAAAACACTAATATTATATTTTCATATGCGTTTGAAGAACTATTCTACCTAGAAGAAAGAATAGCCATCGTTTTCTGGAAACTGGAGGCGTGTTGGCTGTAGCAGCAAGAAACCGAAAAACAGCCTCCGATTAGGACTAATATCAGATAGGGTACTTGTGAATGAATTCAATGGAACTGGTTGTTCAGTATGGTTGTGCAGGACGTTTTTCACCCACCAAGCTTTCGGTTAATCTGAATTTTCTCACAAGTAGCCTAATATTGTCCTTTGTTGGTGGCTGTTTTCAGTCTTTTTCCTTACATGCTTAACTTTTTCTGGAAACGATGGTTGTTCGTTCTTCTATGGGAAGCATTTCTCCAAGTACTTTGTTTTTGAAGACATCAATAAATAAGTGAGTTCATGAAAACGGACTTTTTTTTTTGGGGGGGGGGCACCCTATAATATCAGAAACTTCACCAGAAGCAAAAAAACTCATCCGTCTCACAGTGTGCTAAGCACATAGGCTACTTCAACATGTGCAGAAATGTAGGCCACTTTGTTAAGTTTTAAAATAAATGGGCAACCTCGTCATTTGCAAAATACGTCTTGTGCAAAATTCAGGTCTCCTCACCATAAACAAACTACATAGGCCACATTATCACGTAAAAATAAGATATGCTTCCTCACCATGTGCAAAATACATAGGCTACCTCATCATGTGTCAAATACACAGGCACCTCATCATGAGCAAAATACATAGGTTCCCTCATCCTGTGCAAAATACATAGGCTATCTCATCATGTGCAAAATACATATGCTTCCTCACCATGTGCAAAATGCATAGGCTACCTCATCTTGTGCAAAATACATAAGCTACCTCATCATGGGCAAAATATATATGCTACCTCCTCATGTGCAAATATATAGGCCACCTCACCTTCTGCAAATTTATAGGCCACATTACCACGTGAAAAATACATAGCCCTACTCCCCATGTGCAGAGCACATAGGCTACAAAAGAACATTATGGATCACCCAGAAATGGGGCGTACAAACTATTTCTAAGACAAACTAGAAATAAGTCGGGCATTCAACACCTGATCAAGTGAACACAATGTACAAAAGCTCTTCGCAATTCTCGAAACTACTGAACAATAACAATGATTTTAGCAAAATATGGGTATATTTGATATTTTGTAATTATTTGATGCCAATTACTGTAATTTTTTATTTATTATGCTAATAAATTAAGGAAACTTCTTATTGGATTTGTTCTTGAACATGCATAAATTTAAGATTTTACCACCATTGAGTAAAGCTAAAAGACGTAACCATCACATACAAAACACCATTTCTTTCAGCTACAAACTGGATCTCACTGGTTCTCTGTTTCACTTCTCTCTTACCAGGGAACCGGTTCTGGTAAGGTGGCATAAACTTCTCTGCTTGCAGAAAAATCAATGCTCAATATGAGAAAGGGAAAGAATTGTGCTTTATTTACAGGAGGAGTCGTTTCGACTAGCGATGTGCCGGATCGTCAAAAAAGTAGATCCGCGGATACGGATCATTAGTGTCAAGATCCGCGGATACGGACCTCAATTTTTTTTAACCCAATTCAACTATCCAAGTGTTTAGTTTGTTACGGGAGGTATTTCCATCAGAACAATAACACTGCTTCTTCAAAAAATGTCATCTGCGGCGAAATATATAATCAAGACTATGATTTACTCTTTAAAGAAATCTCCGTTAAAATTGAGGGAGAGTTGGAAGGAACGGGTCAACGCTGCATTAATGCTTAAAAAGAATGTGATAAATTATTTCTAGTTTGCTCGGTAGATGTAGGATACAGGAGCAAGAGTGCAAAGCTGCTGCTGAACAGGCTAAAAATACTTTTCGCATTTTATTTCAGCATAAATGCAGCGCTGACCCAATCCACTCAACTTACTCCGACCGACAGAATAACATAACCGAGAACACCTTTACAAACAGTAAATAGTCTCACTTTTTTTGAAGAATGCCGAGGAAAACCAAAATGAAGAATAACTAAAACCCCAAATCAATAACAGAAACTAATATTAAACTAAAAAATAAATGAAAAAAGAAAAAGAAAAAAAAACATGCCGACCTGATATTGAGATAGATTTCATGGGTCAGAACACACATTGTTAACAAATATGAACTGACAGCGGATAGAAATTTTAAATCATTGAGCTTTTCTCCTTATCCGGCTATGAAATAGCTACCGATCACGAGTATAAAGGCTTTGAATTGCATTTAAAACTTCCTTAATACGGTATAACTTTTACTGTATATAACTTGGAAGTTCCAAACAAATATCATACGAAGAAAACTTAGTTCTTTGAATTTTGGGCCAATATTTTTAACGTACGGGTAAGTCTTTACAACCATAATTCTGAAATACGTTAAGTCGGTTTTTATTAATATTTCCGGTAATTCAAGTTCTGCAAAAACGAGACCAAGCTAAGAACACTTTCGATCAAGTCACCTTTTGAACGAAAAAAGAACTATCAAAATCGGTTCATCTGTTTAGGAGCTACGATGCCACAAATAGACACACAGATACACTTTTAAAACTTATTACCCGTTTCTTTTTGGAACCGGGGGGTACAAATCGGCTTCTGAAATGACACCTTATAATTTGAATAGGGAATAAAACCCAATTTAAACGGAATTTAAAAGTCTTTTATTCAAATACTTAAGAATTTTAAGAATAGAAAAGATCCGTTTAAGATCCGTCAAAAAAGTAGCGGATACGGATACGGATACAGATCTTTATTTTCCCTCGGATATCCGCGGATACGGATATCCGGAGCATCACTAGTTTCGACCATACAAGAACACGTGTAATGTTACAATATGAGGCAGTGAGAAGCAAAGGGATGCAAGTGAACTAGTTTAAGTTTCGAGTAAAACGTGTTTAAAGATCAAATCCTAGGTAGGCTTTCATTGAATTTTTTTCTAAATCATGCTGAGCAGCAGCAATTACAGGGCTACTAGTACAGTCTCTTGCCCCGAGACAGAGGAGAGTTTCACCTACCATGTGTACTGGTTATCTTCAAATTTTTAATTTTGCCACTTGCATCCCTTTGCTTCTCACTGCCTCATAATAGCCGTTACTTTGCATATTTCTTTCACAAACCATTAAAGTCGACGATTGAATAATTTTTTGACAAAGAGAGGGGGATACCTGGAGGTATGACACTTTTTGACACTAGGGGGTCGATGTTTTATAAAAAACGTATAACTTTTAATGGATATCCGCTAAGTACATGAAGCATGTACAGGAAAGGAAATTTGATTATCTCTCCATACTGGGCCATTGAAAGTGTGAGTAAGAAGAAATTTGATCCAATTGCTATAGTTAAAAAAAATTAATTTGAATTTTGACATCTTGAATTCAAATTATGTTTTTCGCAATCACGAGTGTATGTGTGTATGTAGGCGTATGTGTGGGGTATGTGTATGTGTGTAGGTATGTGTATGTGTGTAGGCATGTGTATGTGTGTAGGCATGTGTGTTTGTGTCTGCGTGCAGGTATGAGTGTGTGGGTACTTGTGTGTATGACTGTTTGTGGGGGGGGGGGGAATGTGTATGTGTGTGTAGGCGTATGTGTTTGTGTGTGTAGGCGTATGTGTTTGTGTGCAGGCATGAGTGTGTGGGTAGTTGTGTGTAGGCGTGTGGGTAGTTGTGTGTAGGCGTGTGTGTATGTGTAGGTGTCTGTATGTATGCGTGTGTGTGTGTAGGTGTATGTATGTGTGTGTGTGTACGTGCGTGTATGTATGCGTGTAAGTGTAGGATATAGACGCATCATGGAGACGGTTTTCGCTATAGGAGTAGCATCGTGAGGAGCCGGTAGACGGTGGTGCTGGCAGAGGGTGCTGGTGGGAAAATAAAATGATAGCACATAAAAACAGTCAAATGAAAGCAATAAGCAATCGTGATTGCTCAAAAAACTTACTAAACTGAAAAAATACGATTTCCGTTCTGAAAATAGTTTCTTTCCGCAATCAAACCAACACGCAGAATAGCAGTTATGTTTGCTCAGCATTACTTTAATAAAATGCAAAGCTCTAAACTATACAAATTAAACTAATTTACAGAAATTCAAAATGTATATAAAGCTTATTTAAATATTTAAGCCCGAAAATAATTCTATAAAAAATTAACAAAATCAATATATTTTTGGTCATAAATAGGTATTATCAAATAATTTGTTTTTCGATAAAAGCAACAACTTATAGACGATGATTTGCATCAAAATGTCAAATTTAGCAATCCATGTTCCTTGTAAATCGAGAAAACACATCTGCATTTTTCACTACACGTTAGTACTTAAATAAGTTGTTGTTTTGAAATTTAAGGACAGAGCATTGCCATATTATTTTGTTTTATTCCCTTGTGGGTAATTTTTCACTTTATAAACCTTGCATAATTTCGCCCGGTATTTCCAACGTAATCTATTAGCATAAAAAGTTAATATATTTGCATGTTTTTTTTTTTTGCGTAATGCTTTGTTTTTAGTTAAATAGCATATTTTCCCCCTGCTTATAAATCTGGATAGAAAAAACATCCTCTAGTCCAAACACATTTTAATTACTGACTGAAAGACTCCATTTTATAGGCACTTCGGATTTAAAAAATTTAAAAAGAAGATATGCAACCCTTTCAATCACACTTGTGTTTATTAAAGTCGCACAAATGCAAATTTGGTAATATTATTACATGAAGATAGAATACATAAAGAAAAAGATGTTTTTAAGAGCAAGAAGGAATTCGATGCTTTAACAGTATATTTTTAACATTTGGCTTCACATTTTTTGGGCGCATTGCTAATGAAATGTAAACGTTCTCTTTCTTCATTGCTCAGCAGGAAAGGTTAAAAAAAATGGCTAAAATTAGGGAAAACCTAACCTGTCAGCATCGTAATGCAGTGATTAGGATCTACGAGTACGTAGCTTTTACAAATGCTGCTAGGTTAGGTTTTGTCCAACTATAGAAGATAATGACATCTGTGTCATAAAAGTAGGAATAAAATTAAAATCTGGCATATATAAATTTTTAAACTTAAAAATGTGCACGTGCTTTTGTTTTCAAAGTTGTAATATTTCATAATCTGGTTCGTGGTCAATTCGTAATGTATTTCAGGTTATGGAGTTTTCAAATCCAAGAAAGATTACTTCAATTTCCAAACTTGCTGGAATTTTCTTTAGCATAAAAGAGCACTATTGCCATAAAATTATTTTCAATGATACCGTAAAAACCTTGACACGGTTAAATTTCAAAAATGCGACATGAAATACTCAGAAAAGCAATCCAGTGTCCGATCCTGACCAGGGAACAACAGGACTTCAGCGATAACGAAAAAAGTTTAAAATGGTATCATTCGAAAGAGTATATTGAGACATTTTTGACCAAAAAACTATGTGCTCTCGTCCTTTCGTTTTCAAGATATAGGGTCCTAAAGTCACAACACGCAAGCGTTGAAAACCGTGTGCCTTGATTTAAAAAAAAATTTTGAATTTTGTCATCTTGAATTCAAATTATGTTTTTCGCAATCACGAGTGTGTGTGTATGTAGGTATGTGTGTTTGTATGTCTTTGGGGGTATGTCTGTCTGTGTGTAGGGTGTATGTGTGTGTAGGCATGTGTCTGTGTGCAGGCATGAGTGTTGGTATTTGTATGTATGAGTGTTTGTGTGTGTGGGGGGTATGTGTATGTGTGTGTAGGCATATGTGTTTGTGTGTCTGTGCAGGCATGAATGTATGGGTAGTTGTGTGCATGTGTTTGTGTGCGTGGGGCCGTGTATGTGTGTGTAGGCATATGTGTTTGTGTGTCTGTGCAGGCATGAATGTGTGGGTAGTTGTGTGTATGTGTTTGGGTGTGTATGTGTAGGTGTCTGTATGTGTTTGTGTGTGTATGTGTTTGTGTAGTTGTATGTGTGTATGTGTTTGTGTGTGTGTGAGTGTGTGTGCGTGTGTGTGTGTGTGCGTGTGTGTGTGTGCGTGTGTGTGTGTGCGTGTGTGTGTGTAGTTGTGTATGCATGCGCATGTGTGTAGGACATGGATGCAACCTGGAGACGGCTTTCGCTATAGGAGCAGCATCGTGAGGAGCCGGTCGACGGTGATGGTGCGGAGGGTGGCGGTGGGAAAAATCAATGGAAGGTCAAAAACAGTCAAGTGAGAACAATAAGCAATCGTGATTGCTCAAAAAAAAAAGTGTATTTTCCTATACTTTTGGGCTAGTAATTTAAATTTTTTTAAATATTTAAATAAACAGCATGATTCATTATTTCATCAAAAAATTCCAAACTACCAATTCCTGATGCTGATATGCACCCTCACACAAGAACAACTTCGCCGTCCTGATTAACTGATCCAACTAAGTTCTTAAGATTTAATTCTTCATTTTTTCTTCTATTTACAAACATACAACAATTTAACCAAAAAAGTTGAATTTCTTTTAATCTGTTCGTAAGACTTTATTCCAAAACATTTTGAGCTTATTTATCATTGATTTTTCGACGGAAAGCGAAAGCTTTATGTTTTTCGCAGGAACAAAAAAAAAAAAATTCTGCTGGAAGAGGACCCATTTAATTCAGCTAATCAAAGAACTTGGCGAATAATTTTAGGTGAAAATTAAACATAAAATGTTTCATTAAATTCTGCAGAAACTTTTACAGCACTCAAATGTGTATTTTTCATAATTTTTTTTTATTATAAATCACCGATCGCGCTTTGTTAACTTTGCCGGTTGACCTTTTCTTATCTTGTTTTCGATCCAATTATTTTCAGTAAAGCATTTTTTCAAGCACTTCACTATAGAATACAGTCGACTCCCGCTACAACGCGATTCGACTTACGCGAAATGGCTATAACGCGAATTTTTCACGAGTAACGAATTTTAGAGTTAACGCGAATTTTTCGCGCTCAACACGTATTTTTTTGGAAGGAAGTATCAGCTTCGTTATTGGCCACTAAATATTGATTTCGTGAATGTTATTACATCTCTTTAAGCATCACTGACGGCCAAAGTTCCCACAGCAAACTAGTATAGTGCATCAAATAACCACTCAGCATCTTTCATTTATTTATTTTTTTTCATTCTAAATATAAAAGTTGATGAAATAATTATAATGGTGACACCCTAGTGTCACCTTCATCTGAAGTTTGTGAAGATGGGAAGAAAAAGAAAGTTTCTGATAAAAAAATTAAAAAAGGGCTAAGATTCTCGATATGCTTGAACAACTACAAAACGTCGACGGTAGCGCGATAATACGTATGGGTGAATCTTCCATACGATTAAAAGTCAAAACAAAAAGATGTCCATAAAACTTCAGAACTTAGTTTCAATATTGAAGCTTGCAGAGCTGTCTAGCAAAGTAAGTATTATAAAAATGGAAGCTGCTCTAGTATTGTGCATTAATAAAGAGATCAGGAAGAGGGGATGCTGCCACAAATTGAAACGTCGTAAAAGAAAAGGCGAAGCAAACGTATTTAAAAATTTATTAGATAATAATAACTATCTGATCACGGAGCATAAATCATCACTATCTTCATTTTTTTTAAAACTTAATTGTTACTGTATCTACTGTACAGTACTATTATAGTGCATCCTTTTTATTCTACTAAATGTTGTAAGTACCGTGCTGTTTTATTTTATGTCATACATTTCCATTGGTCATTTATTTTGTGCATCTTAAAATATTACATGTTGAATAACAGTTTTTTATTTTTTTAAATGCAGTAAAGGTTCAGTTCTTTATACAAGAAACTATAGTGTCTGGTTAAGGAATGCTTTAAAGCAGTTTGAGGGGTGTTTATAAGTTTCTAAAAGTAATTGGTATGCTTTGAAAAATTTGTATTTACATATTTTTCCACAATGCGAAATTTCGACAAACGCGAGGAGTCCTGGAACGCATCACTCGCGTAAGTCAGGACTCGACTGTAGCATAAATTAACTAATTTAGAGATATTTCAAACCAATTTACCGCTACTGCTAGGGGAAAAAATCAAATTTCGAATGGTGTTTGTTGTGTTTTACGAATACCAGTCACTTTAAAATAATAAGCAGACTATTAGGGAATAAATAAACAAAAAATTTAAGCCAAATGACTTTACAGTGTCAACGCAATGCAAAAATAATAGAAAACTGACGTGATAATTTTAATCATGAATTTATTCGAAAATATTTCAGCGTACAATGACTTTTTTGACGCATTATTTCTCTGTCTCTTCATTTTTTGACATATTTAAAAAATAAAGTCAGGCAATATTTTGAAAACAACAGTTAGGTTTTATTTCGAATGGTATAGGAATGATGTGAAACAAATTTGGATTTCATATTCGAATTCATTTTCGCGTTATTTTGGTTTTACTACAAAATTTCAAGGTGTGCAAAGGGTTTTGGGAGTCAGTGTATTTCTTTACTTTGTTTTTGTGATTGGGTTTCATACTGATCTGGGATTTTGCTCAAAAGTTGATTTTGTAATGTGCAACAATTACAATTACTCCGTATCTCTTTATATTGAACCCTAAACTTCATGATTAAAAAAAAACACTTTAAAATATGTTCTTTGGTTTTAAACTTTACGAGAAAATACTTTTAAACATAACAGTTTTAACTTAGGCATGGTTTAGGATAAAATAACCACTCGGCAACATCGGGCTTCAACTGAAAAAAACAACAACAAATAATTTACCATAAAATGTCCTAAATTATTGATAAAAATTGTAAAATGCCTTACGATTTAAACACTAGCAAAAATAGGTCCATTCGTCACAGAATTTGAAAAAAGTAGACATTTTCTAGCGCATGTAATTAAAAATAAATGTCCTACAGTTGCGAATACCGAAAAAGAAATCGATTTTTGTATTCCATCAGATTGGTACATTTTCAAGTTTGAAAATTGATTTAATACCATCTTCAGTAAGTATTTTCTAGGTTATTGGCAACTACGAAGCTTCAATTTGTTCTTCTGTGTATTTTAAAAGCTTAAATTAGGTAAGTTGCCTAATGACAACACGAAGCATTTAACGGTTGAAAATTGATGTAAAAAATCTGGCAATGAACTTATGAAACCTCTTTAGTGTCTAGCCTTTTTTTTTTCTTCGAGAAAGAAGAAAAGGAAAAAAAACTTACCAATGCTCAAAATGTGCTCATAAGTTTTCACCGGTCCCCGTGAAAAAAAAAGTTGGGAACGTAGAGCATGATTTTAGAAAATAATGATAATTAAATCGCAATAATTAATTTTGCGATAAGTATGCCAATAGGCAGCTCTGAAAGACATAACACAAGATTCAGCTGCAACGCATTTCACTCGCAATCAGTTCAACACGCACCATGAATGAGGAATCTCGCTGCGCTAAATTTATTTTAGCTACCAGTTTATTGGCACTCTCGGCTTAAATAGGATGACATCCGCCTCCAGCTGATTTTTTGTCTATTCAGACTGATGAGTCGGAATAAAGGACAAAACTGCAGTCTCTGGATGCCATAACCAGGCTGACGGTGCATCGCATGTAGTTCTGCTTTATCCCCGGCTGAAGTGTGGTAACTTATTGCTTAGCATGAGAAGGTCTAGAACTGAACTGTACAACACTGGTGTAGAATTCCTTCTCCAGGTGCGATAAGGGACAACAACAACCTATTGTACATCACACTTACGAATCCATATTGCTCCCTGAATCTTGTTGCTAAAGATGCTTGAATCTAGGATCTCTGGATACTTGAATCTAGGTATCCAGATACAAAAAAAAAAAAAAAAAAAAAAATTGAACTTAGACATCTTGAATTCAAATTATGTTTTCCGCTATCACGAGTGTGTGTGTGTGTGTGTGCGTATGTAGGCGTGTGTGTTTGTGTGCGGGGGGTATGTTTGTTTGTGGGGGTAGGTTTATGTGTGTGTGTGGGTAGTTGGGTGTATGTGTGTCTGTGTGGGGGGGGTATGTGTATGTTTGGGTAGTTGTGTGTGTAGGTGTGTGTATGTGTTTGTGTGTCTGTATGCATGCGTGTGTGTAGGTGTATGTGTGTGTAGGTGTATGTGTAAGCGTATGCGTATGTGGGTGTATGTGTAAGTGTAGGTAAGTAAGTGACGCAACCTGGAGACGTTTTCGCTAGAGGAGCAGCATCGTGAGGCGGCCGGCCAACGGGGGTGCTGCAGAGGGAGGCGGGAGGAAAATAAAATCATAGAACATCAAAACAGTCAAGTGAGAACAATAAGCAATCGTGATTGCTAAAAAAAAAAAAAAAAAAAAACTAGGGTAACGGCACCAGTAACAGACAGTAGTAAGTTTGTATTTTAATAATTTTAGGCCTGTAAAACGGATGTTGCTGTGGCCCATGAATACGGTGCAACCAAGTGTATGCAACCAGAGTGAATTTCATGAGCCAGTTGGTATTTACGAGGCAGCGGCGGGGAGGGTTATGATCAACCACCACGAGGTCAGCTGGTGTTCCATGTTCGCTCAAATTTAATGAGGCTTTAGTTCTAAAAATGATGAACTTTTGCACATTTTGAAGAGAAAAGGGGAATTCTGTCCATTACTCATCGTTTCCTCATCCCATCTGTTACTGGGTCTCATCAGAATTGTCGGTGTCTGTTACTGAGGGGTTGACCTTTTTTCGAAATTGAGCAAATAAAAACAGAATTAATTAATTCAGAGGATCTAGACGCAGCCTAACGTTAGATAAGATTTAGTTGTATGAGAGAAAAATAGTTTAAAAAGTCTAAATACATTAAAAAAGCTCAGAAAATTGAGTTAACTTGAGAGCGATGTCTTAAGCATATCTGTTACTGGTGCCGTTACCTACAATCGTAAATAATAAGAAAAAATAGTAATTGTGTCCCTCAACCTATAATACACACATTTAAAACAAATATACTAAACACGCCCTCGTTCTCCATTAATGAATTCT
The DNA here is from genome assembly GCF_026930045.1 of Uloborus diversus. Classification (NCBI taxonomy): domain Eukaryota; kingdom Metazoa; phylum Arthropoda; class Arachnida; order Araneae; family Uloboridae; genus Uloborus; species Uloborus diversus. The sequence continues at coordinate 9,516,192 of NC_072737.1, forward strand.
TCCTTCAGCTATTATGCTAATAAAGCCCTAGTTTTAAAAACGTGTCTCCGAATTATACATGCAAAGACGGATCCAGCTCCTAGTTTTGGAGGAAGCCATTTCCAAACGGACATAAGTACCTTTTTGGGCACAAATATGGAGTCTGGGAAGAATTTTTCGAAACATCAGTCCCCGAAACGCTGCTTTAGGCTATATTTGGTCACCTAAGTAGGAAATAACGGTCCCCCCCCCCTTATATACCCATACCTGACTGAAAAGTGATTCATTATTTTTATAAGAATGACAACAACTAACTTTTGTAAACCAAATTTACAATATTCAGTAAATTACCTCCCATCAGACAGGGCCTAAAGCTGAAATACATGAAATACACCGCCAGCTCAGTCATTTCCAGCCGAGGACTGCAGTTTCGTGCTTATTAGCACTCAACAGCCCGGCATAGGAAAGCCGGGCCAATTCCTATGCCGGGCTGATGAGTGCTAATAAGCACGAAACTGCAGTCCTCGGCTGGAAATGACTGAACTGGCGGTGTATTTCATGCAAATTTACAATGTCGATTACTTCAGAAAATCCCAACTGCTTCATAGTAGCCAACCATTCGCTTTTTGCGTGAGTATAATAAATTAAATTTAATGTCACTTCGGCCTTCTTCTCTGCCCCCCTCCCCCCTCTTTTCATAACTCGATTTTAAATCGAACTTCGATCTTTTTATTCCTTTCCACTTACCAATTCATTACGACAAAAGTTATTATGGAATCGCATAAAACTTGATTTACTGCGCAGTTCCAATGTAATAGCGTCATTAAAATCCGTATGATCCTTTCTGGAACAGACACAAATTTCATCGATGAAGTGCAAGCATGCAAACAGATATTCTGGGAAACGAGTCATCGTAAGCTTGATCATCTTTGCAACAAAGCCGTCGCCTTGCAAACACACATAAAAGTCAATGAATTTAATGAAGTAGTGCTTTGGCCGAAATTTTCAACTGATGGGGAAATCTAAGAGTAGAACCGCAAGTAAGTAGTTATCTTTTTCTTCTCTCTTTTTTTTTTTTTTTTCGTTTTTTATAATTTACTAGCTGCTTTGCCCGGCTTTGCCCGGTCTATTTTGAAAACAAAAATTGTGTCAAGTGACGTATATTCAACAATCAGGCATAAATAAAAGAAAAAAAATCATCATGCAAAATTTCAACTACAAACAATGACGACAGATATTAAAATACTTTTAAAAAATTAAAATAAAATGAGAAAGATGGATTGAAAAAGCGTAACTATGGAAACACAAAATAAAATAAGTTTCAGAAATGAAAATGAGAAAGATAGAAACAATGGATTCAAAAGGCGTACCGTGGAAACGCAAAATAAAATGGTTAAAAACTTGAATAGAGAACAGATTTTTGAACTTCATTTAATTCGCTTGTAACTTTTTTTCTAATGGGGATAGAGGGTTAAACATTCGACCTTAGGTCGAGTTAGATCTGGAGTAAAAAAACCGCTCTATTCAGTGGTGTCAAAAAGAAAACTGTGGTACAATTCATTCACTTTTTATTGATAAATTTAACGAAGAAAGTAATGCCTAAACAAATTCGAGCTAAAAACGTAAATAACTCCCGCCGCAATTAAGTTAGAGCGTTGGAACAAATTGCGTAGAACGCGGAAAATTCTTCCCTTTCCAACGATATATAATATTACTAATTGCGAGTATTTTTTAACCCCCCATATTCGGGAATTTATGTGAAAATTGGACCTGAATTGGAATAAAAAAAGAACTATTCATCGAATTTTTTTCGAACTGATCTGCAAACCTTCTCCGGACTTAAAGGAACAAATTGTGAAAATTTCAGCGAAATCGGCCGGGTAGATCTCGAGTTTTGCGAGTTCAAACACACAGACGCTTTTTGGACACTTCATTTTATACTATGTAGAGATGTACAGATTTAAATGAACCACCTAGAGAAAATACCAGTTAGTAATGTAATGTACTTGTTCAAGGAGAGGACATTTTGGGCAAACAATCTGTAAATTTTTTTGTGAGCTGTTCAATTTTTCTGAAAATTTCTTTTCATAAGTAATGTCACCTTTAAAGTTTTCTTTTTTACCGCTTTCAGCGAAACAAAACAAATCACTTTATGCCTTTTTTGTTTAAAAAAAATCAAGTTTTTTTGTTTTTTTTTTTTTAATTCAGCATTGCTTTAATGTACAGCATTCCGCGAAGAAGGCCTATTTCGCTTTGTCAGCCTAAGCGCAATGTAAATAAAGCGAAGGTCGTAGGTTCGATTTCCTAAGGGTCAAAAAATGTCGTTTCAAAATGACTTTTTTCCTCGAGAGTATTTTGATTCAAATGTCTAAGAATGTAATCTAAAGTAGTTGCAGGATTCTGAACTACAGTTATGCTGTTGCATTAAAATCAGAAAATAAAACGCTTATTTTAACAAGGTAAATCGCAATGTGTCTCAAGGGAATTCTTTTTCTTTTTTTTTTTTTCTTTTTTTTTTTTTTTTTGTGCTTCTATTCCTTAATGCCTTTTAAAACCACTCAAGCATCATTTTGAAGTTTTTTATCGCCTCATTTTGGCTATGTTTCTGGATTTTTTTAATTAATGTTTGCATCTCGAACGATTCACACGGATTAACTAGCTGTTATTATTATTTAACTATATCAAACACTAAGCAATAAGCGTTCCCTTTTGTATTATAACAAATGATTTTGAAAATATCAAAAAAGAATAATTTTTTAACTCATGATTTTGGCTTCCTCTAAACTTCAAGCAAGCATACATTCTGCAATCCTCCTACTCTTCGATACTTGCTATGGATACCGTATCGATATAACGTTATCGATATCGGCATGTTATCAAAAGACAAGTAGCGGCACCACAGATGTCATAAATATGAAATAAGTAATGTGTCGAATCGAAATTTCATTAGTTTGTCGAGTTAATCTCAGCTGTTTAATAGGTAACATAAAATAACTACCAGTTGCTGATCAAAAATAAATTTGTTATTATCAAAATACTGCTCTTTACTTAACTTGGATAGAAGTTATAATCGCACTAGCCGAATATAATTAAGTATTTGTCAACTACATTTCTGATACCCAATGAGATGCCAAGACTGCAAACGACACTTTTTACAAGTTGTCTTTTTTAATAAAGATATAGGTATTCCAGCTAACATTTACTCGATCGCTTAGTAACAGCGTTGTAATGACATATAAAAACAGATATAATAATACTTGTATAATGTATGAATTAATTGTATGAATTAATACAGTTAAGCACTGTTTATCTGAACTCTAGCTAAAATGTCGAATTATCCTGCTTTACATCGCTATATTTTTTCAAAGCACGCAAATGGAAAGCAATTACATCGCAAATAGTACACTGTTGGAGGCAGTTACAATAAAGGTTCAGAGAAAGCGCGGAAAAAAGTACAATGCAACAGAATTCCTGCTTTTCTCACCCCTGTTCAGTGCAAACACATTCCAACATAAAAAATAAATCAAAGACTTTCTTGCTTTTTCCTTCTAATCAATTCAGAAAAGTAAAGAAGAAACATATTTAAACTATAAAAAACGGAAGAAAAAAAAAGGCAAAAACATTTATATATAAATAAAATACATAAAGTAAATGTAAACAAAATTGAAAAGAAAAATAAACCTACCAACCTTAACAGTTCTAAACCTGGATAAGGTGTGAGAAAAAAAAGGTTCACTTATAATATATTTTCAAATCTATTTATGTATTCTTCAATTTGATAAAGTTACACGTTTTCCGCTACAACGAAATATTTTCGCATCCAAAGCAAGGCATCTACAATTGATCAACAAATAAAAACCATTTAAAGTCTACCAGTAACATGCTTTAAGTAGTTACCTGTCCAGTTATCCAAATCTTCTTGTTAGAGTAATGGCCGATCTTCAGTTACGATTAGTCGGCAATACAGCTATTGAAGTTTAGCTAGGGTTTAAGCTCAAATTTATGATAACCAATCTTGGTACATGATGGACAGAGGTCTGAAGGGATGAAGTTACTCTTTAGAACGTACCAACAAAAGCCACCTCGGAAGCTATCAGCTTTGACGCCCTCGAAAGCTAGCTTTTCCATTTTGTTTTGCAACAGCGGTTTTTTCCAGTCTTGCGCGCAACAAGAATAAAGCACTTTTGCGCAATGACGGCAATATCTAAAAAAAGCACATCTTCCAAAGACACATTAGTGGTTATATCTATAAACTAACAATTTAACTTCAAGAGCAAATCGTCCAACATCTTATGAGCCAGCTTTCTGCTGCATAGGGTAGACCGCCCAGTGAATGAGCACCCCCCAAGGAATGAATAGCCCATAAATTTACTATCAACACTTAAAGTTTTGGAACAATTTTCTTAGACCAATGGGATCGTTTCCAAAATTTTAAAAGTATCTTTTTCTGTAAGAACATGCTTAAAAACATAGGATCTGACCATTTTTTAAATGATTTGTTTAAGTTTAATATTTAAAAAAAATTACTTAAATCGGTGCGCTTTCATTGTTTAAGCTTCTGCCGATGACGTCACAAATGATGAAATGCTATTTCGTGTTGCCATTCACAGAACAAAGTATTTAATTCGCATCTTCTCTCACGTGTATAGGCAACGATAGGGTTGATAACAAGCGTAGAACGCAATTTCGATTCGCATTTTGATTATCATAACGTAGAAATACAATGGAAAGATGCGCCAAAATTTATCATTTGTGACGTCATCAAGATTACGCCTTGTTTGAAAAATTCTGCAGTTAAAAAAAATTAAAAAATAACTGTTGGGAAAATAAAAGTATTTTCTGAGTCCATGTTATTTTTTTCGCTTATTCTATCAATTTCACTGACTAAAAGTATTACTTTTGACTGAAGAAAACAACCCCAATGGCAGTACTAACTTCGTTCTGTACATTTCCAAAAATAAAACAACTGGAAAATGCTGCGTGCATTTAAACGCCGAAAATTTAAAAAAACAACTGCATATGAGGAAGTGAGAAGCGAAGGGATGTAAGTGGCAAAATTAACAATTTGGAGATAGCCAGTACAAAAGGTAGGTGAACCCCTCCTATGTCTTCGGGCAAGAGATAGTACTGGTAACCTTGGTACGTGCTGCTGTATAGCATGATTTAGGGAAAAAATTCAATGAAAGCCAACCTAGGACGTTATCTTTATAGTCGTTTCACTCAAAACTTGAAAATATCCACTTACATCCCTTTGCTTCTCACTGCCTCATATAAAAGCTGTAATTTTTTAATTTTATTTTTCTTTTTTTGCTATTATTTCAACAAAAAGTTGTTTTCTTTACTAATAATAAAGCTGAAAGTCTCTCTGTCCGGAGGATCTCTGGATGTCTGTAGGATGTCTGGATCTCTGTGCCGTGCATAACGCTTAGACCGTTCTGCCGATTTTCATGAAATTTGGCACAAAGTTTTTTTGTAGCATGGGGGTGTGCACCTCGAAGCGATTTTTCGAAAATCCGACTTGTTATTTTTCTATTCCAATTTTAAGAACATTTTCCCGAGCAAAATTATCATAAGATGGACGAGTAAGTTACCAAGTTATCATAACGTAACAAGGGCAAGCCAATTGGCGAAATTCAAAGTGGTTCTTTTTGTATTCCAATTTTAAGAACAAAAATATCATAAGATGGACGAGTAAATTACGAAATTATCAAAACGTGGAACCTTAACATGGGCACAAGCCAATTGGCGAGATACGAAATTATCATAACGTGGAACCGCAACATGGGTACAAGCCAATTGGCGAGAAAATTCACCATACATCATTTGTAAATATACAGGCGAACCAAAAGACCTTTTAATTTTTCTATTACGGGCAAAGCCGTGCGGGTACCACTAGTCAGAAATAACATTAGCGCTGATTGAGAGTCGTGTAGGAAAACACAATTGACTTGAGACAGTGTCTTTCTCATCCGTCAGGGTTGTTCAAGTGCCTCGCTTTATTGTTACTTGCTGCGCTAATGTTTTAACTTATCCTCTTCTTGTTTTATTCAATCTTTTCTTTGAAACGAAGTTTTAACCTGATACCTGAAAAAATATATATAATCCTCATTTTTATCAGGCAATTTAAACGATCGCTCTGGATTTTTCGTCAAACACTAAGCCAAATATTTCTCAAACAAAGAAGCTTGCAAATCCTTAAATTCTTCCATCGTTCACTTAATCCAAGAATGTTGCATGTTATTTTGGATTTGGATCATAATAGTAAACTTGGGAAATTGAACAAAATCAGTACAAACTTTTTTGTTACATGTGTTATTAAAATCTCTCTCTTCCAGAAGAGCTACATATTAGTTAATCACCATATGCAAATCTAGTATACTAGAGCATTTAGGAGCTTTAAGGACACGTGTCTTCTCACGATGCGAAACTGCACTACGAATATAATTTAGCTAAGAATGTCTGAGCGGAATAGATTATTAAGGGATCTGTAACCTGCATGAGACATAGGTGATTTTCAGCATCTTAAAAATCCAAAGATGCCTACAGGCGACCTTAGGCGTAAGAGGCAAGCGCTTAACCCCTACACCACTCAATCGGCTGTTTCCCAAACCAATAAGTACTATTCTTTGAAAAATGTCTACTAGTCAAACATTTTAGTACTTAAAACATCATGGAGCCTTTTTTCTGTGTAAAAACAAGGAAGCTTGTTTACATTTTAAACTGCTTGATCGGTGTTCTACTGGTGTTTAAATCTATAGTAAAAATGAATTCATTAATTTTAAGGACCTGAACACGTTTAAATGGCTATTTTTTGAAAACATTTCACAATTTTATTCGTTCATTTCTTTAGCTTTGCGAAACTGGTCAATTTTTGTCTCTACACTCAGTGGAAGCAGATATGTTAGCAATTTATGTGCATAATTAATAACCAAAACTCGAAAATTTAAACTTGAAATTCGATTTTCTCCAAATGAGTTTTTGCGTCAAATTTTCTCAGTTTAAAAACAATAACTCGATATATTTTTATTTTTATGGAACTCTGTAGACCTTTTCTCTATATTAATCTTTTTCTTTCCGAGCACTACAACCGTTTGGTGCTTGGTTATTCCGCAGGTAATTTCTGGCTGCTCTAGTGCTTAGCGTAAAGTTGAAAATCCATCAAAATCTTCTCAGAACTATGAAAGGTGCACAAGTAGGAGTGCATAAAAATTGTGAAAAAAACTTTTTGAGATAAGAGTAAAAATAAAATAAAGAACCATACTTTTAAATCTGAAATAATGTTTTCATAAATGAATTTTTCTTTATTAGTGTAGAATTTTCTTTAACACATTGCGCCATGAATACGCCTCAGTGAAAATCAAATATGTGTACACAATGAAAACGAGCTGATGTGTGCATCACATGACTTCCTTTTGCTCCAATTTAATGTCATTTTCTCATTGTTGGCAGATTTAATGTGATTCAATAGTTTACTTTCTAAACAGTGTCCAAATTGAAACCAGATTTAGAAAAAGAAAAAAAAAATTAAAAAAAAAATTTTTTTAATCGCCAAATTCTTCGCCAAGTTGGCGACAAAACTTGGCGACCAAAATACTGGCGATATATTGTCAAGTGTCCACCAAATTATAACACCACTTGAGTTTACATCGAAATTAACAATGATTTTCCCCCAAAAAGAGACAAAAGACACCCTTTGGAGCATCCGAATGCAACCAAAAAGGTGCACAGCTAGACCCCACTAGGAGTCTACGTACCAAATTTCAACTTTCTAGGACATTCCGTTCTTGAGTTATGCGACATACCATACGCACATACATACGTACATACAGACGTCACGAGAAAACTCGTTGTTATATTTTCTCGGGAATCGTCAAAATGGATATTTCGCTGTCTATACGTTCTTAGGCACTTATCCACGTGTGGTCGAGTCGAAAAACAAAAACTCAATATTCATTGGGGGGTGCGCAAAATGGAAATTAAGGTCTATTTTTGAGTGAAAAATTTTTCGCGAATACAAAACTTCCTTTTTTGTAAAAGGAAGTAAAAAAATGTATGCGCAGTTATAGTTTTTAAAATTGGAGTTTGTAAATTACACCCTCCTGATATCGTTAATAACTGCCCTGGTAACTGTGCAAATGAGGGGCAAAATAATGAAAAATTAAAAACAGTGAAGCAAGTCTGAGAAATTGGAATATTGGAAATAAACAGTAGGAAATAAACAGTGAAGCAGTCTGAGAAATTGGAATATTCATCGTAACCCGACGTATAACGACTACAGTGAATCTTTGTCATGCCTTATAAGCAGAAAAGTGCGTTATATTCGAAACCATGATGTAACCAAAGTTATAAAAAAACAATATTTAACGTAAAATTAAATGAAGTGTATACCTACGAATAATTGCGTTATTTCTCATATCAGGAAGACATTACTGGTACAAAATACATTTAAAAAATGTGTTTACGATTGTTCTTTTAAGATAGAAAAATTTATTTAAAATGTTTCTATTAAGTTTTGATGAAATAAATGTCCAAAACTACAGATTACAGCAACGAGTTTCAAGGGATAGAAAACACTAGTTTCGTCCATTTTGTTAAAAAAGGAGCGACTATTTCTGAAGAATGCAGTATTTTTCTTCAGTAGTCTCGAATTTAAAGTAAGGTTTTATTTACATTTAATTTTTCAGGCTGCAACACAAAAGTGCGATCTATCCGAATTTGCCTTTTTACGAAGCGTGCTGTAACGAGGGGAGTTGTAACTGTATATGCATTAATTTTTGAAAAATCTTTTACATTTTGCCTTGCGCAGGTAATAACACTATTTTATTTATGCTCTATCTTGAAGCGTAAATGATTATTCAATATTTTTCACAAACACCTGCAAACCGATAAAAAACTCAGATTTTATAAAACATTAGTGACGCAGTATCAATGTGAAATAGGCTTTCAACGCCAAAAATCGACCCATTCTGTCTGAGTCATTATGGTGTTGCTTCAGCAATGTCGCAATTGCAGAAAAAAAGTTGAAATCGTTGCGAGATCCTGCGTTTTAATTACATTTTATTCCCTTGCGTTGCTTTTTCTTTAGTTTATGGATTATATTGATGCGTTGAAAATACTTGAAAAAAAAAGTATGCCTTCAGAAATGACAATGAATATGCAACCCAAATGTGTGCCAAACTCTCTGAATATTGGGGAATAACTGGTTAAAAATGTATTTTTCTATTTACACTGACCAATAGAAAATCTCATAGTGGTATTTTGTAAATTTGCTGAAAACTTTCTTTCAACATTGCTTTGAATGGCTTATTCGGGAAACATAAAAGTTGGTAAGTTTTTTTTTTAATTTATATATCTGTTTTTTTCTGATTTAGTTATGGGCTGAAATAGCGTACGATTCGTGGACCTACCACCGTATTTTGAGCGCCAACAAAATAGCGTAAATGTTTTCTTTTTTGCTCTCACCCCCGTCTTTGTTTTTTAAAACCCTTCTTACATTAGTGTAACACAATTTATTTTACACAATGACTGCCCTACAAAATTCTAAATATGGTAAAATCAGCTTTCTGATGTTTTGTTGCTTTAGCTGTATAAATGAGGCAGAGAGAAGCAAAGGGATGTATGTGCCGAAAATTAAAATTTGGAGACAACCAGTACACAAATAGTAGGTGAACATCTCTGTCCTGGGGCAAGAGATAGTACAGTAAAACCTGTAATGTTGACCACCCTTGTAAGTTGACCACCTGTCTATGTTGACTGCTATTTTCAGGCACAGAATTAGATTTAATCATATTGTTCAACCTCTATAGGTTGACCACCTGTTTAAGTTGAGGACTAAAGTAGTGCAGCGCAAGTGGTCAACTTACACAGGTTTCACTGTACTAGTACTCCTGGTAGGCTATACAGCATGATTTAGAAAAATCATTTCAATGAAAGAATTCCTAGGACCTTTTCTTTAAATTCCGCATTTTATTCTACAATTGTAAAGGTCCACTTGCACCCCTTTGCTGCCAATTGCACTGCCACAAATGTTCACTTAATCGATGTTTTTACTGACCTTGTTAAAAAGTAAGACATTTTTCACGCTTTAGTCTGATACAATTTTGACTCGACGATAATGTTTCTCGTTCTTCATTACGAAATGTTCTCACTAAAAAATAACCTTTGTAAGTTCAGTAGGTTACCGCCCTATAGCCAGGGCAAAGGCAGATATACGTGAAATACACCGCCAGCTCAGTCAATTCCAGCCGAGGACTGCAGTTTCATGCTTATTAGCACTCATCAGCCCGTCATAGGAAAGTGACTGAGCTGGGGATGGAAAACCCCTTAAGGAAGCCAAGAGTGCCAAACAAACTGGTAACTAATGTAGAATTAGCTAGATAGATTGCTTCGGTCACTCGTCTGGTCTGTGCTAATTCTACATTAGCTACCAGTTTGTTTGGCACTCTTGGCTTCCTTAAGAGGTTTTCCATCTCCAGCTCAGTCACTTTCCTATGCCGGGCTGATGAGTGCTAATAAGCACGAAACTGCACTCCTCGGCTGGAAATGACTGAGCTGGCGGTGTATTTCACGTAACCCTTGTATGTGTTCATGTCATAGAAGTGTAAAGATAGTATTACAATACATTCAGAGCGGAATAGGGGTAAGATCCTGCATTCATCGTCATAGGCAGCCATATGGAGGGGGGGGAAGTGGGGGCTTAAGCTCTCCCCCTAGAAATGAGAACTTCCTTGCTTTTAGTACTTTTCTGTTTGCAAAAATGTAAAAATATTTCTTCTCCAGCCACTAATGAGTGAGTAATCGAAAATGTCAAATTTTAACAACTCCAACCTGTGTGTACTGAAATCGGTTTCCACGGGGAAAATTTCTGAGCCCCCCCCCCCTTAAAATTTTGCATGTGGCGCCTATGTTCATCACGTGAGAGGCCGTGGTGATCTGAGCGGTAAGGCGTCGGACTCGTAACTTGAGGGTCCCGGTTTCGATGCCAACCGATCGAACCTCCTCCATGGTCGTTGATGGTGACTGGGGCACGTTGAATCTCTCATGGTCGCGAAGTCTTCCAAGTTTCCATTCCAAACAACGCCTGGGGGGAGGGGGTGCTGGTTCAGGGATTGCTCGGCTCCTTATTCAGATTAAAAAAACATAGCTGTCATTAGGGCTAATCCAACCGGTTAAACCACGTATAATGGTCGGTACGAGAGACCCCGGATTGTAATGTAATATAATTCGTCATATGAGAATAGTAAAATATTTCCATATATGGCAAGTTTTCCATTGATTGTTAACTGCGGAAGTGAACTCTTATTGAATTTCTACTCCAATCAAAAGAAGAGTGCCCACAAACTAAAACTTATTTCGTAGAGAGGGAATTTGTTCTTTCTATAGAAAGGCAGGCTCTCTCTATCCCACTGCAACTCTATGGTACATATATATTTCTTTTAAAACGGAGAGGGGGAACACTGCACTACTATTTTATTTACAAAAATATATTTTTTTCGAATGCAATCTGTTGGATTCATTTCACTACGGCAGTCTACGGGCAGTTCCATTTTAATAGTTTATCGATCAAAACTCTCAACAAATAAAAGACTGAATATGTTGGACTCTTAGTTCACTGCATAAAAGTAATGAAAAACATCGACTGCATAATATAATGCAATTAAATTCTGAAATTTTGCAGAAAAATGTTAATATATTTTTTTTTTAACAATCACATTGCTTATCGTTCTCATTTGACTATTTTGAATTACTATATGTGATTTTATTTTCCCCCGCCTCCCTCTGCAGCACCACCGTCGACCGGCCGCCTCACGATGCTGCTCCTCTAGCGAAAACAGACTCCAGGTTGCGTCCATATCCTACACACACGCGCATACATACACAACTACACACACACACACACACGCCCCTACACACACATACACACAAACCTACACACACACACACATGCACACAAACCTACACACACACACATACACACACACACACACTCATTCCTGCACACAGACACAAACACACACACTCACGATTACGAAAAACATAATTTGAATTCCAAATTTCAAAATTCAAATTTTTTTTTTTCTTTGGCTCAGTAACGGACGTAACTAATGTTCGTTACTGCGCAAAAATCTTCGTTTAAACATTGCTTATGAAAACCTGCACAATGTAGGTAACTGCATTGTTGTTGTCGTGTGCCAGCTAGGCTGGCAATTTGGGGTGCGCTGCTTCCCTTTTCCAACTGTACCGTCATTTGGTGTGAAGTCCGACTTTCACAGCACACACATGCCAAAAGGACCTGTTAATAGGGTAGGCATCCATTCACAGCATAACAACACATTCACCCAAAGAAAAGACAAGGACAGGCATTACGTCCATGCCCGAGCCGGGATTCGAACCCGGACCTTCCTGTCACGGTCAGACTTCTCTGTCCACTAGACAAGGCAGGCGAGGTAATTGCATTACGTAGAAGAAAAGTCCGTGTTTTTTTTTTTTTTTTTTTTTTTTTTTTTTTTTTTTGAGCAATCACGATTGCTTATTGCTTTCATTTGACTGCTTTTGGCGTGCTATCATTTTATTTTCCCACCGCCACCCTCCGCACCATCACCGTCGACCGGCTCCTCACGATGCTGCTCCTCTAGCGAAAGCCGTCTCCAGGTTGCGTCCACATCCTACACACACGCGCATACGTACACAACTACACACACACACGCACACATACACACACACACGCACACATACATACATACACAAACAAACACATACACACACGCATACATACAGACACCTACACAAACACAAAAACCTACACACCACTACCCACACATTCATGCCTGCACACAGACACAAACACATATGCCTACACACACATACACCCCACCCCTACACACACATTCATACACACAACTACCTACACACTTATGCCAGCACACAGACACAAACACACATGCCTACACGCACAAACACACACGCCTGCATACACACACTCGTGATTGCGAAAAACATAATTTGAATTCAAAATGTCAAAAATCAAATTAATTTTTTTTTTTTTTTTGAGCAATCACGATTGCTTATTGTTCTCACTTGACAGTCCTTGACGTTGTGGTTCCTTTTTCAGCTTGGATCATGGCTGCAGCACCACCGTTCACCGGCGCGGCGGCGGCGCGGCTGGTCCACCGGAATCCACTTTTCCTGGGCGGTGGCGTCCATGTCCTACACACGCATGCTCATACACACTCCCCTACGCTGCCGTGCTAAGCACAGATGTGGTATCTGCACATTTTATCAAAATTGAGTTATTGTCACCAGGTGGTCGTTAGTAATTTAATTTACCTAAATGTCAAGTTTTTTTGGCGATTTGTGAACGCGAAACATTAAAAAAAGCTTTATGAAAAAAGTCGTAACTGCACAGTTTGCGGAGTTTGCTAAGGCAATTTGAACGTAAGTGACAAATACTAAGCCTTTAAAGTGGTATCTGCGCAGTTACCACTTTTTTCCTTAGTATTTTTTGTAGATGAGCCATTCCATTTCAGATCAGGCAGGGTCTGTCCCATGACCATCACCGATTTTTTTGAAAAAATTACAGTGGTTACAACTAAGGGACATATGAAATATCCCAAAAGGATTTTGCAAGAAAATTTTTTTTTCTTCAGTTACAGCCTATTAAAATTCTGCACAAAATCCGCCATTTTGGAAAAAACCGGCAAAACACTCCATTTGAAATGGACACTATTTCAAAAGTATTTAACCTATTCGAATAATTCTTTTTTCTAAAAACAAATAAGGGCCCATATATCCTCTAGACATCATTTTTGAAAGTTTAGTTAGATTTTTTGTTAAAGAAAAAAATTCATTTTTGCCGCGAAAAAACTGCATTTTTACCGATTTAATGATTTTTTTTCTCCATGAAAAAAAAGTTTTTTTTACTAAACGGAGATGGCAGTCTAAAGCCCTTATATGATAGTTTCATAACATATTTTATTAGAATCCTTGGTTGCATACAGCCTCGGAAATAAAATTTGAAATTTTGAAAATTTTCAAAAATTAGCGATTTTTGAAGTGATTTTACTCAAAAAACCATTTTTTAAAAATCTAAAAATTGGCTCATTTGAACCCCATATAATGCTTAACAAGTGGATAGACACCGCATCCAGTATTTTTTCCCATTAAATGTTTTATGATTTTTTGAAAGTGACCTTATCGCCCATGGCATGCATGTAAAATAAAAATTTCTAATAATTTCAGTCACTGAAAATCTGATCATATTAATGGATTAATGCCTAATAGCTACAATGATGGTGCACTTTATCAGCAACAAATAAAATTTTACTGACTTTTAATAATATAGCAATATCAAACCGCTTTTGATGACCCAGTCAATTCGTCTTTTTGTAAGACTCTGTGTGTAGCCTTTAGATAGAAGAGCCTTTGGTGATTATATTAATGACTAATTCAGTGGTTTCCAAAAGCGTTCGTACACCTTGAAATTTTGTAGTAAAACCAAAATAACGCAAAACTGAATTCGAATATGAAGTCCAATTTTTTTTCACATCATTCCTATGCCATTCTGAATAAAACCCAGCAGTTTTTTTCAAAATATCTGATGACCCAGTCAATTCGCATTTTGTATTTCGTTATATAAATATATTTTTCTGTTGATCAGCGCCTAATTGTTATGGGAGCTGAGCTCCCATACTTCCTTGTTTGTTTTACTCGAATTTTTGTATTTTTGACCGAATTCAGGCCACTTAAGCATTAAAACAAGTTCTGAAGACTATAGGGATCCTGCACTTCTTTTGTTAGAAATTGGATCCCTGGCTATAATAGTCACCTTTAGTGAGATCTATTTGGTTACCTCAACTTACAACCATGTTCAATTGATTACTTCTCTCATAAAACAGATGGGTTTTTTAAATTCTTAAACTACAAGTGAGTTTTACGGTTTGAATTTAGTATAAATATTCTTACGTATAAAAGTAATCATACGAGGTAGGATCCAAAAATTATGTGACAACATTCGCCAATGACAACCAAAGCACGAAATTAAAATTAATCGTTTTAAATGCATTGTATTGTTCTTCCCTTTGATGATTTTCCCTGTCGTGTAATTGAGTTGAAGAGAATGACTATTGAAAGAGAAAAAATATGATTTGTTGCTGCATATGAAAGTAACGGTGAATGCATAGCTTTGGAGACGAAATAAACTAATATTTATTTAAAAAAAGGAAAGATTTTAACTGTTGCTGATAAAGTACATCATTATCATAGCTAGTCATTAATATAATCACCAAAGGCTCTTCTATCTATAAACTACACAGAGTCTTACAAAAAGACGAATTGACTGGATCATCAAAAGCAGTTTGTTACTGATATATTATTAAAAGTCAGTAAGATTTTAGTTGTTCCTGATAAAGTGCACCGTTTTTGTAGCTATTAGGCTACAAAATATAATCAGATCAATATAATCAGATTTTCAGTGACTGAAATTATTAGACATTTTTATTTTACATGCATGCCATGGGCGATAAGGTCACTTTCAAAAAATCATAAAACATTTTATGGGAAAAAATACCGGATGCGGTGTCTATCCACTAGTTAAGCATTATATGGGGTTCAAATGAGCCAATTTTTAGATTTTTAAAAAATGGGTTTTTTGAGTAAAATCACTTCAAAAACCGCTAATTTTTGAAAATTTTCAAAATTTCAAATTTTATTTACGAGGTTGTATGCACTTAAGGATTCTAATAAAATATGTTATGAAACTATCATATAAGGGCTTTAGACTGCCATCTCCGCTTAGTAAAAAAAAACTTTTTTTTCATGGAGAAAAAAAATCATACAATTGGTAAAAATGCAGTTTTTTGGCGACAAAAATGAATTTTTTTCTTTATCAAAAAACCTAACTAAACTTTCAAAAACGATGTCTAGAGGATATATGGGTCCTTATTTATTTTTAGAAAAAAGAATTATTCGAATAGGTTAAATACTTTTGAAATAGTGTCCATTTCAAATGGAGTGTTTTGCCGGTTTTTTCCAAAATGGCGGATTTTGTGCAGAATTTTAATAGGCTGTAACTGAAGAAAAAAAATTTTTCTTGCAAAATCCTTTTGGGATAGTCCATATGTACCTTAGTTGTAACTACTGTATTTTTTTCAAAAAAATCGGTGATGGTCATATGACACTTTTCATACCTGCCTGCCTGATTTGAAATGGAATGACTCAGATACGACTTTTATACCTTAGTAAAGCAGCATATTTAATAATGTAGCAGTTTATTGTAATACAGAATATTAAAATTAGTTTACCGTTGAATAGTTGATACAGGTTGATAATAAAATCTAATACAACTTTGCATAATTGTTAAAGCAAATATTCAGCTTTTTCTATTTAAATGTTTATTTAAAATGCGAATTCTAAAAATGAAATGCATGTAAAATATTCATATCTAATTCTTTCATGCAAAAAAAAAAACGCATTTCATTCTACGGCCAGTAATATTTTTATTTAAGTATCGTCTGCTGTCAAAATTATTTTCATGCTCGGTAAAAATGAATCTAGAAAATAAAACATTATAAAAAACATATTCTTTGAATATAAAAAACAGAAAATTGTTTTGGATTACAGTGTCCAGAGTTTTGAAAATGGTATCTTTCAGAAGGTAGATTTTGTTAGATTTGTATTAACAAAATAAAGCGAAAAAGTTAAGTGTAAAGAAAACAAATGTTTTCAGTATTATTTAATGATACATTGAGCACGTTTGACTAAGCTATTTTTGTCGTATCTGTGCAGATACCCCTAAAAATGCTTAGTAATTGTCACTTACGGTGAAAATGGCTTAGTATATGAAAAGGTTTTGAAAAGAAAATGTGTTGTAACTACATTTATTAATTTTAAATTAAGATTTTTACAAAAATACGCTCTTACGGTTTTTAGATAAGTTATTTACGAAACAACTACTGCAAGTTGAGCATTTAACTAAGTCATAAATCAAAGAAACGAGTTGTAAAATTTTAATCGTCAATTTCTCATTTTGAGCTCTACTGCAGATACCACATCTGTGCTTAGCACGGCAGTAACGCGCGCACGCCTTTACACACATACACACGCCTACGTGCACACACGTAAACCTACACACACAACTATACACACGTAACCACCCAGGAGGAGGGACATGCTTGGGGTGGGGAGCCGTTTCGAGAAACAATAACTCTAATCAGTAGGGTCTTGTCGCAACTCGTGATTGCGAAAAACATAATTTGAATTCAAAGTTTTGGGAATTCAAATTAGAGTTAATTGGGGAAAGTGGGTCACAGATTTTTTTTTTTTTTTTGTAAAGTTCATGCAATAAAGACAAGAATCTATCATATTTAACGTTTTTTTTTAGTGTGCTTTGTGCCAAAAATAATACGTATGTCACCCCTGGATTTACCCTCACGCTTCATTGGCCGCAAACCAAAAATGATTTTGGCTGCTTCGTGTTTCAGACTGAATCGAAATGACTTTAGCTTCCAGTTTCATTGTTTTAATCTCTTTTCCTTTTCATAGTCTGTCTGGCATTCCTGCTTGTAGCTGCTGTCTTGACCGTGACAGAAGGCCAGAGATGCGGAAGTGGCACTATTCCGCACAAGTGCAAATGTGGGGGCAGCAAAACACCCGTAGAGATAAT
Source organism: Uloborus diversus (assembly GCF_026930045.1). Classification (NCBI taxonomy): domain Eukaryota; kingdom Metazoa; phylum Arthropoda; class Arachnida; order Araneae; family Uloboridae; genus Uloborus; species Uloborus diversus. The sequence continues at coordinate 9,533,830 of NC_072737.1, forward strand.
TGCAAAAACGTAAGTAAAGATGACAATAACGAAGTAGTTATATTCTTCTTTTGAAAAAAAAATTTATATTTTGTTTTTGATATTTCTTTGCAAACACCCCTTGAGATTCCCTACCCTAAAAGGTTGTTTCATTGAGGTTTGATTAAATGTGAAGCAACACTTTAGCACGTAGATTGTGAGCACTATTCCATGTTTTTAAGCATAGAATTTCATCTCATTATGACTTTCAATGTATGAGATGATCACAATACAATACGAGAAATGCAAACTATATTTCCTAGAAAAATTTCGGTATTACACTCTTGTTGAATTTTTGGATTACCTACGTCCCGAAGCTCAGCCCATTTACGCAAGTGTACGTAAAGTAGCTATTTTCGATCTCGAAACACGTGTCTAAAATGTCTTTTCGTATATTTGTGGTTTGAAGTTAGGGATAGAGGAGTCTAGTACATGAGGCATTGGTGGATTATGGGTTCGGAATCCGATTCTGTCTAACACGGAGTGAGTACATACGGAGTACTTTTAAAATCCGCGGAAGGAAACTCATCGGGTCGATCGCTAGCAGTTAGCTTGGATCTGGGAAGCTGAAGACATTACCTCTTTTTCGGAACTACAGTAAAACCAGTAAAGTTGACCACCCTTGTAAGTTGACCACCTGTCTATGTTGACCGCTTTTGTCAGGAACTTAATTAGCCCTGTCTCATATAATGAAGGAAGACCTCTGTAACTTGACCACCTCTCTATCTTGACCACTAATGTACGCCAAATTTGGTCTGCAGTATTGTAAAAAAAAAAACCTTTGTAAGTTGACCACTTGGTTTATTTTTTTAAACTTTCTTCAGCATATTATTTTATCTTATTATTTATTTATTTACAATAATAATATATATTTTTTTTGATAGCTTTCAAAGAATGTTTTGAACGCTTTGATGACAAGCTAGCATTTTACTAACTAATTAGCAGCATAAAGCTTATGCTGCTCTTTATTCTCCAAACATGTTTTTCATTTGTTGTTCTACTTGAGATAGCTTTTTGGACTCTGTTCAATGAAAATAGGTGTCAGTAGAAAAGTTCAAAGTCTTTTCTTTCAGTTGCAATACGTTGTGGCAACACATGAATTCTGCTACACTTTGGGCCCCCTGCAACAAAATATGTAGAGCCTCTCCCTAGCGGCCAGCAGTGTCTATTTGAAAAGCGATAAGCTTTAGTGCTAGGTTTTTTTTTTTTCTATTTTTTCATCAATTTCTAGGGCCGTTAGCACCTTTAAGGACGCAGGCCCCTCGCACTGCGGGTACGCAGATCTGGGCCTGCTAATGAGCAATGATTAAAATTACATGTTTCTGGTGCAAGGGATTAAGAGATAGGACATTTTAATTTTGCCTTTATGAACTGGGAGAGTCGAGCTTGTTGCTCTTTGTGCTATAAGTTTTACATAAAAAGGCTTCAAAAAGAAAGTTAGTGGAACTTGAGATCAATAAAAAGTATGAAATATTAAAAGTACAGTCGAATCTTGATATCTCGAACCTCCTTATCTCGAAACCCTTGATGTCACGAAAAAACAATTTTCCCCTGCATTTTATATAAAACCCCAATGTATTTTCCATAGTTATCTCGAAATTTATTTTTCGAAACCCTTGATATGTCGAAATTTTTGCACAAAAGCAAGTTTCAGTTGTCGTTTTTCTTAGGCATTTTTTGTAATAAAACCAGTTTCAGGGACCAGTTTTCATCTCTCTTCTTGGATTGAAGCAAGATAATAGGGAAGTGTTGGTATGAAAGGGGTGCTGTATTTTCCCCAGAATTTAGAATCTTTGTGCATTTCTCTCGAACATTTTGTCCACTTTGACGAAAGGGGGTTGATTTTTCACCAGTCAGATTTCAAGTGAAAACGGAAAATGCGTTCCTCATTTTCATTATTCTGCTTTTTTAACTCCTACAAAATGGCTACTGAAAACTTTTTTGAATGTGGGGAGCTACTAGTTGAAGATAAGGATTTTTGAATTTTTAGGTGAAAAACCAGGTTGAAGTTGTTTTTCATTTCAAAATCTCTTCCTGTGCACTTTCGACAATTATAAAATTTCAAATCTAGTAAAATATTGAAGACTACTTTATTGATCGTAATTCAAATTGGTCTCATATTACATATATAAATGCATATAGCGTATGTGTATGTAATTGTGAGAATTTCTAGTGTAATTTTTTCAAAACCTTGGTAACTCAAAAACTCGATATCTCGATTTTTTTTTTATTCCGAGAGATTTCAGATATCGAGGTTGTACTGTACTTGAAAATGGAGAAAGCCAGAGAAAATTAGCTGCCATATATGGAATTTCTAAAACTACAGTATTTGAATAGTATTTTTAATTATTGTTTCACTTTCAATAATGTTAAACAATGAAAGTGTAGCTGAACAGAAAGAGTAAGGGGAGTTCCTCAAAAAATGAATACATGGTGCAAGAAAAGACAAAAAAAAAAAAAAAACATTACCGCCTGTTATAAGTTGAACTACCTGTCTAAGTTGACCGCCAAAGTACTGCACCGCGAGTGGTCAACTTACGCAGGTTTCACTGTATGTCTAAATGGTGAAAGTGGAACTTCCATTAATCGAAGTCAAATCAATCTCCCCCCCCCCTCCGCCTCCGTAGTTGGAGGGCCTCCTTTTTCTCAAGTAAATCCGTTCTACAGGGTGTCTATAAAAGAACTCCGGGGTTAGTTAAAAAAATTAATATTTTTTAAACTATAAAAGATAGCGAAATTTGATCAATTCCTTTGAAACAAGCAGCTCAAAGAGTTTTACTCATACCAATTGGGAATGTTTCAACAGTTGGCAGCGCTGCGGAGCGTTGACCTTGAAATGACGTAGCGGCTGCGGCAGGCAGTCAGTGTCGTCTGGACTGCCGCGCTATGGCGACGCCTCAACAAAAGGCTCAATGTGTTATTTGGCTCATAGAAAATAATTCTGTTGTTACTGTACAAAGAAACTTTCGACGTAGCTATGGTGTTGACCCGCCTACAGACAAAACAATTCGTCAGTGGTTAAGTGCGTTCAAGGAAACAGGAAGTGTTTTGAAGCAAAAGTCGCCGGGTAGGCCGCGTGTGTCTCAAGAGAATGTGGACAGAATCCGAGCTTCATGCACTCGAAGCCCTAATAAATCGGTAACAAGACGCAGTCTGGAGTTGGGGTTACCAAGATCAACAGTCCATAAGGTCATTCATAAAAGACTTCGTTTAACTGCCTACAAGACTCAACTTTTACACCATATGAAACCGGCAGACAAGGTTAAGAGATTCGACTTTTCTGTTTCCATGCTGGATAAAATTGATGAAGATAATGATTTTTTAAAAAGTGTGGTTTTTAGTGATGAAGCTACTTTTCATGTGAACGGAACTGTAAACAGGCATAACTGCAGAATTTGGGGTTCAGAGCCGCCCCATGAGTTTATTGAGTACGAACGTGATACGCCCAAAGTGAATGTTTGATGTGCTCTTATGCATGACAGAGTCATAGGTCCCTTCATTTTTGCCGAAAGGAATATCAATGGTGATGTCTATTGTGACATGTTAGAGGAGTATGTTTATCCTCAGTTGGATGACATTGAGGCGGAGAAAGGTTTAGTTTACTTCCAACAAGATAGGGCGCCGCCACACTTCAGTTTGCGTGTGCGTGAGTCACTGGACGCTCGTTTGGGAAACAGGTGGATTGGAAGGGAAGGACCTATTCCATGGTTACCAAGGAGCCCTGATATGACTCCGTTGGACTTTTTCTTCTGGGAGCATATCAAGAATCTTGTGTATGCGGAGAAAATTCGAAATGTTCGCCATCTCAGGGAACGAATAGTGAATTGCGTGGCGTCCGTTCCCCCAGACATGCTCGCCAGGACATGGGAAGAGGTAGAATACCGTTTCGACGTGTGCCGTGCCACTAACGGAGCTCACATTGAACTTTACTAAGTTGTTAAAAAATCTTGAAAATGTAAGCTTTCTAATCATGTATAAAACATGTATGTACGTTTTTTACTTTATTAAAATATTTTGTCTTAAAACCCCGGAGTTCTTTTATAGACACCCTGTAGCTATGGTCCTCTCGTGTGACATTAGCAGCAACAACAAACAATGGATCCTTACATTAAAAATGTCTACATCGAGCATAAATAATTTCGGAAGATGAAAAGCATTGTTATAATGTAGGACAAATGTGTAACAAATGAAATTTTTCCTTTCAGTTGTACCTACGACCGATTTGGGTTGAAGAGTTGTGCAGCCTGCCCGGACTCATGCGAAAATTTTGCTCACTGTCAGACTTGTTCAAGCAACGTGACAGAAGGGTGTAAGACTTGTCCAACAGGAAGAAATGGGCAGTTCTGTGAAAAGACGGATTCAGTCGGCTACGCCATGGACGAGAATTATGATCCTTTCCCTATGTTCACCAGAATATCTCGCGCCATCCGCGATTTCGCAGTAGGTGTTTTCGATCAAGACTCTGACGGTACAGAAGAAGATCCTACTTCTTCTGATGCTGTCTACAAGTCAGCAGCAAAGTCTGAATCAGAAGAAACTATGGATAATTCAAACAAAAACATCGGTAAGGGCGAAAACGAATTTGATGAGCATGATTCACTGAGTTTCGGTAAAGATGTCGTCGAAATCAACACAGCGAATAATGAAGAAGGAAATGACATTCGTAAAAACGATGGCGATGATCGCCCTCCTACCATACCTCCTGTGGAAAATAATGAGAGCCCTGAGAAAAATGTGGGAGATAGGGACAGTGAAAATGGTCAAAAGGATACTTCAGTGAATTTTGGGGTAAGCATAAAGAAGGTCAAACTGGAAGATAATTCTGACATTGATAGGTATTCCGAAGGCAATGTTGAATCTTTTGGTAATGTTGATACTAAAAATGATCTTCCTAATGATGACAATGCAGAAGAAGGGCATACAAATAGTCAAGGAAATTATAAGGAAAATGACTTCGTGACGGGTGAAAATACAGATGGCGATCGTACGATGGATAAAACACTTGATGCCAAGCTTGATGACAAGAATATAGATCAAATTGCAAGCAGTGATGAAACTAAGAGCAAAAGAGAATCGGATGTTGATCTTCAAAATAACAACAGCGAAAAAATGATATTTGACTCAAAAGTTAACGATACTCAAAGCAGCTCTCAAATCGATTTGGAAACGACCACTGCAAACGAAGAACTTGGTCAGAAAACATCTATGAAGCCCACGCGTAGGCCTGGGAAGCCGAAAAGACGTCCTAAAGCTTCACGAAGAAAATCTAAAGTTAACAAATTGGTTACCCTACCATCAACAATAGGTGTTGAAGAATTAAACACGACAAACACAACTGGTGAATCATCGAGCCTTTTCGAAGCAAATGAAAGTTCGGGAAACAACGTTTCAAGCCCTGAGCAAGCTTTTTCAACGATCGAAACCGATGCCTCAACAAATCTTTCAGCTCCGGATACAACTACTTCAACTTCAGAAACAAATGAAAAAATTACAAAATTACCAGAAAGTTACTCAAATGACGTTTCTACAAGTTACGGTGATACAACAGCCGATCTCTACGAAGCGCAAACAGATGAAATAGAAGAAATACCATTGACAGAAAAACCTTCACCTGAAGAAACCTTCGATACGTCTTTTCATAACAATGGCATAACTCAGGAGGTCACAAAATTGGATTTTGAAATCAAAAATGCGTCTCTTCCTCCAACCAAAGAAGAAGGCTCTATATCTATGAAACAAATTAGCGATAAAAAATCACAGCAATCGAGCAGAAAATACAAGACAGAATCTACAAGCAGTACCAGTAATCAAAATACTGATGATCCATTTCCTTGGAATGTGAAGTTCAACTATTTTATGTTTAAATCTGTGTTCGATGATTTAAAAAACGCAAAAGAAGAAGATTTTCAAAAATTATTAACTGAATGTACTCATACAATATTACCTACTTTCAATGACTACATATTACAGTACGTTTCTGGTGAGAAGATGCCAGAAGAAGCAAATTCTGAGAGCAAATCAAGAACCATCCAAAGAATTCTGGACAATACAAGCAATAACTCTTTAACAGAAACTGAATTGCAGTACAAGACTCTTTTGCAACAGTGCAGGCAGTTAAAGGATGGTATTAATGGATATACTGGAAAACAATCCAACTTTTCAACGATACAGGACGAAGTTGCGAAGATTATGTCTACCAGTGAAATGTATGTCACTACTTCAGGAAGCAGAAAAATGGAACTTACCACAGTTGATGCCTCAAAAATAGAATCTAACCCAATAATAAGTGCAAGAACAGTAGATCAACATGGAATTAGCACAACAGATGGTGCTAGTGACTTTTCAACAAGTTACAAGTCGCTGATATCGAAAGAATCAGGCCTTGTGCAAAATACTGAAAATACAGGAATCACAAAATCAACTGTAAATGAAGAACGTGGTACTTCATCAATCCCTGATAATTCTGCCGTTGATTCAGATTGGTCCGATCAAGGAATATCGCATCTCCGTGAAAAGCAGCAACAAGAACTAAAGCATCAAGAAGTGGAGGAAATTCACCAAAATGAAATCCATGACAGAAGTTTTTATCAGGCAATCCGACACAACAGTTACGAATCAGAAGAACAACCATCGTTATCAAACTATAAAACACCCGACACTGAACTGAAGAAGTTGGAAAATCATACTTCGGATTCAACCGCATTTTTAGAAAGGATTGACGTTACAACAAGTACGCGAAGTTTTGAAACAGGGCAACGTGTTTCAAAAACTGACCCAAAACCAGAATTGCGGACTTCGAATACAAATCAGGAGGAATTAACTAAAACTAATAAAGTGACCAAATCGGATGAATCAGGTGAGTTGCAATCGGATGATAAGAAAGACTACAAGCAAAATGAACTTGTGTCACGTTCAGACAGCAATGAGGAAAACACAACCCCATTTAAGTCAGACACAACAAAAGAGCCTGAAAGTAGAAATTCGGAAGAAATTTCTGAAACTGCTACCGTTGAAGGTGAAATAGGTCACTTGGATCGCGAGGAAAATTTTTGGAAAAGGGATCTTCGTCGCAGTGTTGGAAAAAGGAAACTGCTTGAGTATGCATTGAGTGCAAATGATATGCCGGTTGCAGAACAGGAAAGAGATTTTGAAATACAATCACTCCATGAAGACAATGAAGCAAAGAAACACATTGAAATGACAGACACTGATTCTTCCGAAGAAACAGAACAAGATATGCTAATACCAGTCTCATTAAAGAACTTATTACTAAATTTAAAACAGTTTAAAACTGAAAGTGGAGAATCTACTGAGAAGCTTGGAAACCTATTTCATGCAATGCTGCTTAAGAATAAGCTTGCTGATAATTACAAAACCAGATTGTTTGAAAATCACAATGGTAAGTTCGCTGATGATTCAAGTGAGGAGACCGATTTCCATCTTCCTGAAGCCACTTTCAAATCATCTAAAACGGAAAAGATAAACCTTCTAGATATACTATCTGATCAATATATTCTAGGAGATGTTTTGGAAGTTTTTAACTCAGCAAATAAACTAGTTTTTTGCGTCGAATATAAATCCCGGAGCCATTCCTTTGCTAAAGAAAATAAACACCTTTCAAAACATTTTGCTTCACGTTTTTCATCTCCTGAACAATCGGAAGAAAAAGCTGAAAACAATAAAATTCTTTTCTTCCCGAACTTAAATTTCGATGATTACGAGGAGAGATTGTATGATGATTTTTTTAACAAGCATGTCGAAAGAAAAAAATCATTCTCAAAGAAGGATCTTCTTCAATTCCTGAATGATCCAAATCGATCATTTAAAGAAAACAATTCGCAGAAGAAACCTATGACTAATAGGGATACAAAAGTAAGAGTATTAGTTAAGAAGACAGAAGACAACGTTCTAGAACTATTAATGACAAGAAACTGTAGGGCTTCGCCTGTACAGCTGAGTGTCAAATGCGGTCTCTTCAGTCTTGATGAAGTGATTGAAAAATTACCAGAGAGAAAGCCCATAGACCATGACAAACTTCTTAAGATCATCACACGTGTGAGATTCTATGATGCTGATAATCAGGAATTAAGTAAATTGACCGGCTGGATCCCATTTCGTTCTTTTACTCGTGAAAATACACAAAACGATTTCAAACATCGGCAGCAAAGCTGGTGGAAGAGACATGTGGTTCCGATTCACAGTCAAGTTTTAGATAATCTAATAAAAGCATATTCCACTCACAATGGACACCCTTTAGGCCTTAGATTGCGCAGAAGTAGCGAACTTTTATATCAGAAACCTACGTTTAGCGTTTCACAACAAACTCTGGAACAGTCAAGATTATGTGCACAGTATCCTTTCCTACCAGGTTGTCAAAATCCATCGTGGGAGTCAGATCTTACCAATCATTTTATTAGTAATAATCCAAGTACCCAGTCAGTATCAAGATTGCTACAGCTGTGTTCGCAATATCCAGCTTTAAACGAATGTCAAAATATATTTCTAAAGTTTCATTCGCTTGAGCAACTCTCCCAATTATGTTCAGTATTTCCTTTCCTTTCGCCATGCAAAACGTTTCAGTTTCAAACCAAAAATCATTATTTCCCAGAATCAATGAAAGCTTTCAAGATTCCGCATTTAAACAATGATAATATACTGCTCATTGCTAAAGCAGACGTGCCTTATGAACCTGCAAAGTTTTTGGGAAGTTACAAAAATCCAGAAGCCACACAGTACTTTATCAAAGGTTCCTACCCATCCGAAGTTTTGCAAAATCCAATTTATTTTTTAAAGATACCTATCTATAAGAGAAACCCAGGCATTTATTATCTTGGGAAAGTACTTCCAGAAATGAATGACGACAAAAATGTAGTGTTTAGATCACCAGATACCTATGATGAATTGAAATGTGAAAAGAATGAAATGTTTGATACTTTCGTAGAGACAGTAATGCAAGAAATTATTTCAATCATAAGCATTGTATCGAAACAAAGTGATCATTCAAAACGCGAGCAAAAGTTTTCATTCAAAGAGATGCTAAAGAAATTTGAGCACGCTGACAATAGAAGAATGGAAAAGGACATGGACAGTGAAGATTCCATCGAAGTTGAGGATAGAAGTTCAGAAGAAAAATATATCAATTCAGATGAAGACATTAAAGCAGAGAAGAAAGGTGATTCCGGCTATAGAAGCTTAGGAAAAGGATCTTCAGAAGTAAATACCTCGGCAGGTAAAGACAGCCAAACATCATATGAACTAGCAGTTTCAGAAGAAAAAGATTATGACGATGATGTTAAAATTGAAGAATCAGAAGAAGATTACGATTACGAGCACTATCTCAACCACATGTATCCGCATGACGATATTCCTCCAATGGAAAATACAAAACCTTATGAAGATGATGGATATCCTTCGGAAGGACGTAAAGACAGTTCAATGAAAGGCAGGGGACATTCAGAAGTTGAAGAAACACGGTTGGAATATGGAATACCTTATGAAAATAAGGAAGGAAACTTACTGGATGGGGAGAGCTCTGAAGAAATTAAAGGAATTTTGTTAAAAAGTGAAATAAAAGTAGAAGAAAAGAAAGACAGTTCAATGGAAGATAGAACGCTGTCACAAGGAAATGATAATGAGTTAATGAACATTAGTGGAAAGGATTCTAAAACGGAAAAAGAATATTCTTGGGAGGGTAAAGCCTCTAGGGTATCTGAGGAAGTTTTTATAAAGACACCAGATAATTTAAAGGAAAATGAAAATTCAAGAGTCAACAAAAACCCTTTTAGAACTGGGGATGGTAATTTCGTACAACAGGAAGACAAAGTTGCCAGAAACGAGGAGATAGTTGAAACTGTGCCGTATTCACCAGAAAATACTGGAAATTTCGGGTTTGTGAAAGATTTAAAAAGTTTGGCTGAAAAGGAGAGTCACTACGAACTTCAGGAAAATACCAACCAAGAATTTATTCCCTTTGAAGGAATAAAGAACAACGAAGAGGCAAACTTTACGATAGATAATGCCTCGAAGTCATCACTGGCAGTAATTGGGGAAGAATTGATGAAATTAATATCGACCGCGATGCTAAGTGATCCTCCCAATCTCAACATTTCCGCTGATGTCTATGATGTGGTAAATGGTGGAAATGGTAATGGGACGGAGGAACAGGTAGTTAACCAAACTAACCAAAATATTGCAGATGAATCTGTTGTACCGACAGGCATTATGAATTCAGCTTTCAATGATAAAACTAATAAAGAGAGTTCTTTAATAACGTCTCTTGACGATGTTCGAAAAATAGAAGATCTATTCCATGTGAATGAAGATGGCAAGAATGGGACGAAACCTGAGGCACCTGGAAATTCCTATGAAATGGAACATTTGATCCTAAAAAATGATACAACTGGAAGTGAAAATGAACAAAATGAAAATGGACAAAAGTTGGGTGGTGATGGAACTGAAATATTTGCATTTCACGATTTAGGTAAGTCTATTTTTAATGTATTACAAAAACAAAAGTCTTAAGAGTAGTTTTCAGTGAAATAATGAATGGATCTCTTAATCAGTAAAAATGAAATTAGTTATTAGAGCGAAAAAGTTTAAATAGCCATTTAATATGACTATAATTCTCAATTATTTGAATTTAAAATGCTCTACTCATATTGCAACACTATTATTGTATTATTGGCATAAAATTGATAGAAAACTCTTGGTGTTTTCAATGGTTTTTTTTTTATTCCTTTATTATTTTATTCTTGTATATATATTTGTATTTGTGGTAACTTTGCTGCAGCTGAAAGTTTAACGAGGTCTCGTGTCGTAAATCCTGTGCGATTATATTTTAAGCAATTATTTGAAGTTTTACAACTTAAAAACAACAACTTAAACATTTTTTGTTAGAAAGAATATTTTCATTCAATTAAATATTGATATTATTTATAGACTGATTATAATCAGAAGCACTTTGACACATTTCTTTCCCAACCACCAAATTTATTAGTTTTATCAATTATCCCATATCGGATATCATTATAGCAACATAATAAAACAAATTTATCTTGTTTAGATCAAACTGCCGACCCTGCATTGAATGACATTCTTAGCGGTAAGCATTAAATTTATTATAATACCTGTGTAAGCATTATTTGTTTTGAAGCACCAGTGTGAATTTTTTGACATCAGAGGTTGATTAAGAGTGTCTTTGACATAATCTCATAAAAAATAAACGAGCTGATGTGTGCATCACATGACTTCCTTTTACTCCAATTTAATGCCATTTTCCCATTATTGATAATTTTTATGTGATTCAATAGTTTACTCTCTAAATATCACCAACAGTTGCCAAATGAAAACCAGATTTAAAAAAATCATAATAATAGACGACAAATTTGTCTCCAAGTTGGCGACAAAACTTGGAGACTGGCGATATATCGCCAAGTGTCCGCCAAATTGTAACACCACTTGAGTTTACATCGAAATTAACAATGATTTCCCCCCAAAAAGGAGCAAAAGTCTTCCTTAGACACACCCGAATGCAACCAAAAAGAGAGGTGCACAACTAGATCCCACTAGGAGTCTACGTACCAAATTTCAACTTTCTAGGACATACCTTTCTTGAGTTATGCGACATACATACGCATATACATACATACATACATACAGAAGTCCCGAGAAAATACGTTGTAACTAACTCGGCAATCGTCAAAATGGATATTTCGCGTGTCTATACGTTCTTAGGCAGTTATCTACGTGTGGTCGAGTCGAAAAAAAAACTCAACATTCATTCGGGGATGAGCAAAATGGAAATTAAGGCCGAATTTTGAGTGAAAATTTTTTCGCGAATACAATACTTCCTTTTTTGTAAAAGGAAGTAAAAATCACGTGGCGTGTGGTACGAACTTTTGACCTTGTATTATTTTACTGCAATATGTTACTGTACTAATCAAGAAGTTTTATGCAAACGAAAAAAACATTTCGATGCCCATTTTCGAAATCTTTTTTTTTTATTATTATTATTACACGGTGGAGTTTTGTTTATCTATCTCCGTTTATCCGGATTTCCGGTTTATCCAGATAAAATTTGTAGATATAATTTTTAGAAACGAATAAAATTTACTTGAATACTAATTTTAAATTATGATTGCAACAGCGGAAACTATATTAACGCCAAATATTTGTTTTTTTTGTTTTGGTTAAACGTACAGCTCCTGCGTCGAACGTACCATGAAGTATACATAGAATTAATCTAACTAACAAAATGGCGTAGCGTCAATCCATCACCACTGAAGCTGAAACATGCTGTTTGGTTTCGTTACAAAGCATTATTTTACGCTGTAATAAAATATTAGTCTGTTTCTTAAGGGACTTGTTTTGCTTATTAACCGGATTATCCATATTTATGTTTAGGTCTATTGCCTTGGTCCCAGTTAGTCTCAAGGGCGCCCATAAGCAAAATTTTAGGGGGGGGCTCAAAAATTTTCCCCATGGTTTAGCAGAAAATTTTACCCATGGAAACCGATTTTAATACAGATTAGAGGCATTAAAATTTGACATTTTTAATGACTTATTCATTAATAGCTGGAAAAGAAATTTTTATGCATTTTTGCAAAGAAAAAAGCACTAAAAGCAAGGAAGTTCTCATTTCTAAGGGAGGGGCTTGAGCCCCCCTTGACCCCCCCCCATAAGGGCGCCCTTGGTTAGTCTGGATAAACGAGACTCTACTGTATTTAAAATGCATATCAGGCAGTAATATGGTGCCCATATCCCATTTATGTTTTGCACTTAAATTAATTTCTACATAAGTAAGCAAAAAAACATCATTGCCATGCAAGAGAAATAAAAGTGATAAGTTTGCCTTATTTCTGCACCTCATAGCCAGAAAGATTTAAGTCACATTATGATACTTTTACGGGAGAGAGAAAAAACCTTTTTTTCTTGCGTATGCAACGAATGAAACGCGCACTCTTTTAAATCTGGTAAAAAATTGAAAAGGATTTTTTTTTTCAAGAATTATGTTCACATGACTCGGAGCGGAATAGGCTTCCACTTGACTAATAAACGGAAAATCGAAATTTTTGGAGTTACGTCTGTCTGGCTCTGATGTACAGATATGTAGATCATAAACTTCTGTGGGTTCGAAAGATAACAGAGAAGATCCTTCTTAATTTATAAATGCTCTGTATATTCCATTAATTAGTTAGATACTGCTATTTTTTGAAAAGAATATGTTATTTTTGTCATTAGTATTATTAGAATTATTATTTCTTCACTTAATTATTCATTTTTTGCTTTTCAGATTCAAGTGAGCATTTCCGCAACAAGCGCTTCATGTTCGGCTTGCCTTACAACAATTGGTGCGCAGTACCCACGATGAAAAGGCACGGGAACCTCATTTGTTTGGTTTGGGCAGGGAAGAAGTAAGTGCTAAAATATTTTCAAAAATACATTTTAGCAAGTGTAACTCAGCACAAAGTTACATCGGTTAAATTCCTGCATTGGTTCGCAGTACCATAAAAATGAAAACTTTTTCAAATTGAAACTGACATAGCCATTTAAATTATGATTAATGTGGATTACATTGACGCCATTTTTTTTGGTATGTTTTGACTTCAAAAGAAAATATAGAAGCCACGCATTGACGGCAAGGTTATATTTCCAGTTAAATACACCACTGGTCAGTAATTTCGGCGAAGTTGCAAAAACTCACGTTTCTACAAATTTCTCGAGAAATAAGAGATCAATTGTTCTGTAACTTATATTATTCTTACACAAAATGTAAGCTTCAGCATTCGTTTTCCTATAAAAATTGCATCGTCCATGCATTTAGGGGACCTGCGACAAAATGGGAAAAAAAGGTTTTAATCATCCTTCTTCGTAAATAGCATGGGATAATCTATAAATTTCAGAAATGGGGTTGTTTCCTTCAGTTAAAAGTACTTTTAGTCACTGAAATTGATAGAATAAGCAAAAAAAAAAAAAAAAACACGGACCCAGAAAATACTTTCATTTTCTCAGCAGTTATTTTTTAATTCATTTTTTAAAATGTCCGATTTTTAAATCAAGGCGTGGTCTTAATGACCCCACAAATGATGCACTTCGGCGCATCTTTCTACCGTGTTTCCACGTTATGATCATCAAGAAGCGAATTAAATATTGCGCTCTACGCCTGCTATCAACCCTATCGTTGCCAATACACGTGAGTAAAGATGCGAATTAAATGTTTTCTCTGTCAATGGCAACACTAAATGTGATGTCATCGACAGAAATATAAACAGTGAAAACGCACCGATTTAGGTAATGTTTTAAAAATATTAAACTTAAACAAATTATTTAAAAAATGCTCAAATCCTATGTTTTTAAGCATGCTCTTTCAGAAAAAAATACTTTTAAAATTTTGGGAACGACCCCATTAGATTACTTACTATGTGTACAATAATTTTATAGGTTTTCGTAAAAGCAACATTTATATTTACGAGGATGAAAACATTTTTTTTTTCCTTTCAAAAATATCAGCTTTGTTCACATGTATTCGGCTCATCTCACGCAGAATTTTGTCCTAGTATACCAATTTTTGGAAAAACTTGATAGCATATAAGAGAATCATTGTACTAAAATTTTAAGTAATTTGTTTGAAAATTTGATGAAATATAAACATTGCAAACAGTTAATTTCTCACAGTGCATATGCGAAAGATAGCAATTTATAACTTTCAATATGTTTTCAACCAAATGAAATTTGACAGCTCAAAAATAAATCCAGTTTAATGTCAGTAAAATTTAGAAAGAATCGGTGGTTTTATGTGCCGCATTTTAATTATTCACGGATAGACGACGAAACGTGAGGGATCGTTCGTCATTTTGCAACACATGCCTGCAGTCTTCAGTATGATTTAAAGTAAAAACAGGTTATTTGTGAACGATCCCTTACGATTCGTCGCCTATTCGAGAAAAAGCGAAAATAACAAATTAAATTTTTAACATATGCAACTGGAAAATTTTTCATAAGTTGCCAAGCTCACTTGGTTACAAAATCTTAAGAATTATAAATTGTTACCTTTCGCGCATGTCGGTGTAAAAAACACTATTGCCAAAATTTTAAATGAAATATTTAAATGTAAACAAGTTATTAAACAAGATTAAGAGTTAAACTGAAAGTGAATCCGTAAAATAAAAGTAAGCACTTAAAGCAAAATAACCCGAAAAATAATGCAGACCCAAAATGGAGTCGTTCCCGAAATTTTAAAAGTATTTTTTTTCTAAAAGAACATGCTTAAAAACATAGGATCTAACCATTTTTTTAATAATTTGTTAGAGTTTAATATTTTAAAAAAATTACTTAAATCGGTGCGCTTTCATTGTTTGCATTTCTTGCCGATGACATCACAAATGATGAAATGCCTTTCTGTGTGGCCATTCACAGAGCAAAATATTTAATTCGCATCTTTGCTCACGTGTATTGGCAACGATAAGGGTTGATAGCAAGCGTAGAGCGCAATATTTAATTCGCTTCTTGATTATCATAACGTGGACACGCTGTACAAAGACGCACCAAAAAGCATCATTTGTGACGTCATCTAGACCACGCTTTGTTTGAAAAATCGGACATTTTTAAAAAATTAATTAAAAAATAACTGTTGGGAAAATGAAAGAATTTTCCGGGTCCATATTATTTGTTTTTGCTTATTCTATCAATTTCTGTGACTAAAAGTACTACTTTTGACTGAAGGAAACAACCCCATTGTTCAAATTCTAACTATTGCCTTCTGCAGTTTGCCCATCTTTTAATAGAGAATTTCTAAATGAAAAATAATTTATCTTTTCTAGGCAGTGCACTCTGACTTGCCACGAAGGATATCGTGTGGAGGGAGAAAAATTCAAAGTTTTTACGTGTATGATGCCAAACGGAATATGGACAGAGTCAATGACATGCGAGCGTGAAACAGGTTGGTACATTTTGCAGTAAGTTACAAAATCTTGCAGTAAGCAATGAATTACTGAGCTGGCGGTGTATTTTATGTAGGTTAGTGCATACTCAGTTCAATACTAAGAAGTACATACTAGTACATACTAGACACATACATACTAGAAGTCAACTTATTCATGTGATAGAAGCAAGCAACAGTTCAATTTTTAAAACAAAATAATAATTAAAAAAAACTAAAAAAACACGCTTTAGTAGCAAAATGAATTAAACAGTTAAAAATAATTTTTGGATGAACAGTTATATAAAGTAATTGACCAAACACTTAATTTTACTGTAAAAGAAAAAAAAGCGTGTGAGGCTGCCTATTTACATTTTTGCATGGATGACAAGTGGAAGAAATTTTAGACAACTGATAAGCCCCCCACGCTTTTTTCTATTACAGTAAAATTAAGTGTTTGGTCAATTACTTTATATACTTTGTCATTCAAAGATTATTTTTAACTTTTTAGTTCATTTTGCTACTAAAGCGCGTTTTTTTAGTTGTTAATCTATTATTTTATTTTTTTACTTTTTAGTTCATGTTGCTACAAAAGCGGGTTTTCTTAGTTTTTCAAACTATTATTTTATTTGCATCAGACATTTTAAATGCTTTCTGGTAAACTCATGTGCAAACATTGTTACACTCCGCAGCTGTGATTTGTCCGTTGTAAGTAATTCTAATAAGCCACTGGCTATTTGTCCAAAGGAAAGTTGGACCCACAAACATCCTCACAAACATACAAGTTAAGCTAATAAAAGCGTGTTAATTAGAATTAACTAATAACTTATTGTTAATAAATTAATTTGATTATAGAATATTGCATTGTCATTGGATCTGAGGTTGCATTCCAAATTTTGAAAGAATCCGATCACAAAAAGTGGGCGAAAATTGAGTTGCAATATTGTAAATTTAATTTCGGTGCAGACGGGATTAGAACGCACGCCCAATGATTCCCGGAGGTGGACGTCAGCGAAGACCCGCGCAGACCGCTCGGTTACGAACTCTCATAAAGTGGTGGAATGTACTAACAGTAATAAGCCAGTAGCTCTTAGTCTAAAGGAGATTTACTCACAAACATACAAGTGAAGCTAATAAAACCGTGTTAAAAATGTGATTCAAACGGTATTAGCAAGCAAATAGTCCAATTATTATAGATAAAGTGATTCAAACGGTATTAGCAAGCAACAGTCCAATTATTATAGATAAAGTGATTCAAACGGTATTAGCAAGCAACAGTCCAATTATTATAGATAAAGTGATTCAAATGGTATTAGCAAGCAATAGTCCAATTATTACAGATAAAGTGATTCAAATGGTATTAGCAAGCAATAGTCCAATTATTATAGACAAAGTGATTGAAACGGTATTAGCAAGCAATAGTCCAATTATTATAGATAAAGCGATTCAAACGGTATTAGCAAGCAATAGTCCAATTATTATAGATAAAGTGATTGAAACGGTATTAGCAATCAATAGTCCAATTATTACAGATAAAGCGTTTCAAACGGTATTAGCAAGCAATAGTCCAATTATTATAGATAAAGTGATTCAAACGGTATTAGCAAGCAATAGTCCAATTATTATAGATAAAGTGATTGAAACGGTATTAGCAAGCAATAGTCCAATTATTATAGATAAAGTGATTCAAATGGTATTAGCAAGCAATAGTCCAATTATTATAGATAAAGTGATTCAAATAATATTAGCAAGCAATAGTCCAATTACTATAGATAAAGTGATTCAAACGGTATTAGCAAGCAATAGTCCAATTATTATAGATAAAATGATTCAAATGGTATTAGCAAGCAATAGTCCAATTATTATAGATAAAGTGATTCAAATAGTATTAGCAAGCTACAGTTCAGTTATAGAAGTAAGCTGATTTAAATAGTATAAGCAAGCAACAGTTTAATACTAGAAGGAAACTGTTTCAAATGGTATAAGCAACAGTTCTGTGATTGAAGTATACTTATTCAATTCTACTAAGCACAAAAAGGGCCATATAAAGATATAAAAAGTTTGTAGTGAAAAAATTTTGAGTGAAAATATGAGAAATTTAAACTTTTATACGGCCGCTTGGTCCTGAAAGTTATGTTTAGAAAAATAATTTTAATTGAAAAATGATAAAAGTTCAAAAATTTTAAACATAAGCGAGCGAAATTCAAGGATATATTAGAGTGTAAAATGTTTGCTAGGGACTGTGTAGAAGATGAAATTGGAAAATATCGCACTAAAGTTAATTATTCATCTTTTTTTTTTCTATTTTAAAATGAATGCCATGCTGCGCTGTGACGCGTAAAAACTCACAATAGAATCTCCTGCAGTTTGAAGAAACACACTATGTGACCACATATAATTTGACACTCTTAGCTGCTCTATGTCTCCCGAAAAGATGTAAATAATCACCAGTGCTAAGTGGTATAGGTTACAAAACGCTGTGTTTCATATTTCAGTGAAAATTGTTGGTGCTAATTTCACGTTGTTCGTTAGAATGTTTATTTTTATTCTTTATGTTTGTGATTTCCCTAAAAAATAAATTTGAGGACGCAGGAGCGTATAAAAAATTAGACATTTTACATTAAATTTATTTATGTCTTGGGTGTTCCGTTTTAACCTGCAAGACCATTATTTTCGCAACCGTTAGTCCTACATGTTTACTTTCAATTGCAAAAATGTTCAAAATCAGATGCAGGGTTAGGATATTGAAAATTTGAAGTAAAAGTAAAAATGAGTCAAAAAATACAGCATTTAACTTTTTATACATACCCTAGGTCCCCTAACTAATTTTTAGAGAAATAATCTCCATTGAAAACGATTACTGACACGAAAAACGTGACATTTGTGTGACCAAAATTCAAGGAAAAATTCCAGTTCAAAGTTTTAAGGGACCACACAGAAGCTGAGATTGGAACTCATCGCCCTTTCAGAAGAATGACAGGTCGTCAAAGTAAGAAAAACAAGGTATTTATATTTTTCAATGCTATTCAATAATAAATGCAAATGTTATGCCGTGATACGCAAAAACACACGACGAAACCTCGATCAATTTGAAAAACCACACTATGCACACATATAATTTTAAACACTTGTTAACCGCTATATTTCTCCCCAAAACGTCGAGTGAAAAATGGTGTAAGTCACATAACGCTGCGTTTCATATCTCGGTGAATATTGGTCGTACAAATTTCAAACATTTTGTGTTGGAATTGTTTTTCAATGGAAATTACTTCCCTGAATATAAGTTAAGGGACATGGGGCACGTATAAAAAGTCAAGTTTTGTATTTTTTGACTTATTTTTATTTTCACTTCAAACTTGCAACATCTTAACCCTGCATCTGATTTTGAACATTTTTGCAATTGGAAGTATACATCTAGGACTAATGGTTGCGAAAATAAAGGTCTTGCAGGTTAAAACGGAACTCCCTGTATAATGTATGAACCCGTGGTTTTCTTTCAGACGAAAATCTACTTCAAAAGACACCCGAACAGGACGAGTCGAACACTACAGCACCCCAGGAAATATTCGTAGAAAGAGCTGGCCCTGATGACTCAAACGACACAAATGATAACAACATCGATAATGTGAATGATACAGCCATTGCAGAAGGTACGAAAATTTACGAGCAGAAATTTCTTTCTTCATTTTCATGCGTTTTTCCATTTAGATCATCAGTATGCTATATGTATGACGGCTTCAACAGACGAATTCAATATTGTCACAGATACTGTAAATTAAGGCTATTTGCATGTTTTCTCTGCTTAAATTGATTTAATATTGTTAAAGCTGTTGTTAACTTCATTAATTTCTATTCAAAGTTATCTAACTTTAAGAAGCTTTCCTGGTGCGCAGTTTTCCCTGCTGTAGTTAAACAAGTAAATCTTCAAAAAATAAGATACGTTTGGGTGAAAATTGAAAATTTAATAAGATTGCAGAACGTTAAGCACATAAAATTAATGTCTGTTTACCCGTTTTTTTTAAAAACTAAAATAAGGTTTCAAAGCTTTATTTCTGGGTAAAATGGTAATTTCCCCCTGTGCAATTTCATACAGGAAACGAGTTTTTTTTTTTTCTGTCCCTTGGTTTGGCATGTTGATTGGCTGGATTGCTGCACCCCTTTTTTTTCAAGTCCCTAAACAACTTGGAGAATTAAGAAACTGCAAGAACCACAAAATTCTTTTTTTTTTTTAATCGTGACATTAATACAAATATCAAAAAAAGTGCTTTTAATGTCATGAGCAAAAATGCAACATATTTTTTAAAGGATATAAAGAATTTCTAAACTTTAAATTGGCTGAAGTGTTTATTTAACTGTCTATAGACCTAACTTAATTTTCCGTAATTCGTCGAATTATCCAGTCGCTGAACGCGCCTAACCCTGGCTAGTCAAGCTTACTGACTGGGTAGTTGTATCCCTCTTCATTCAAGTCTCTAAAAATCCCTAAGCAGAACTATATAATTCTCGGTTTTTTAAATCATTACAAACATCAACGAAAATGCTTGTAATGTCATGTGCCAGATGCAACATTTTTTATTTACTTAACCAATTTCTAAATTTGAAATAGCACTGAACTTGTCTACTGCTTGTCATATACTTGTCTTACTTAGCTTCTCGTAATTCGTAGAACCACAAACAGATTTTCTGGCAATGCAGCCAGCGGGTACAAAACAGAAAAAATTACAACATATTCCAACTGTAGCTTTTCTTTTTTTTTTTTTTGAGCAATCAGATTGCTTATCGTTCTTGCTTGACGGTTTTCAATTCCTATGATTTTATTCCTCCCCTTCCCCCACCTCCCTCTGCAGCACCACCGTTGACCGGCCTCCCGATGCTGCTCCTCCAGCGAAAACAGTATCCAGGTTGCATCCATGTCCTACACACACACGCATACATGCACGCACCTGCACACACACACACGCATACATGCACGCACCTGCACACACACACACACATACACACATACACATACACACGTACACAAACACATACAAACACATACACACATTCATACATACAGACACTTACACATACACACACACACAAAAACATACACTCACACACGCACGCATACACACACACACATACACCTACACACGTACACAAACGCATACAAACGCATACAAACACGTACACAAACGCATACAAACGCATACAAACACATACACACACGCATACATACACACACTCCTACATACACGCTCACAAATACACATATACGCACACACACAAATACACATATACACACAGTCATGCCTGAACACAGACACAAAAACATACCCCTACATACACACACGCGCACACTCGTGATTGCGAAAAACATAATTTGAATTCCAGATGTCAAAATTCAAATTAATTTTTTTTTTATTTATTTATTTAATATTTTTTTGAGTAATCACGAACTGCATATTGTTTTCACTTGACCGTTGAATCACGTCCGCGTCCTTTGATTTTATTTATCTATGCTTATAATACAGTCGTTCAGGTACCTCGAAATTGATTTTTTTTTTTTTATAAACGCCCTTCTCGAGTTGATACAATCCTTTTTACGTGAAAATAGTATCCAGCACACAACATCCAGCAAGGACTGATTACTGAATAGACCAACTAGGCCGTGGCATAGGATCCCCGCTATTTGGGGTCCCCCAAATCGCAAAAATTGCTCTCGTCAGTGGCAAACATTGTCTTATCCAACGGCTAAAATTGTAATGATTGAATACAGTGGACCCCAAAAAATTCTCTGGCCTTGGGCCCCTTGATATCTTAATCGACTCTGACATCCAGTATACAGCCTCTGGTATTCACTTGAATTTTGACGTCTTGAATACAAATTATGGTTGCAGTAAAATCTTAGTAGAAACAAGAAACCCAACGAATAGGGTCCTATAGCAATTCGTGATTGCGAAAAACATAATTTGAATTCAAGATCTCGAAATTCAAACTAACTTTCTTTTTCATCATTTCAAAGGATTAGATATCGAAAAACATTTCCCTAACCCTACAGCACCTTGGAGGGTGTGTATCAATCTAAATTAGCAACAGTGATGACTTTTTACTACAAACTTTTGACTGCTCATTAAACCTCCACTAAAAAAAGATTTCTTTAACGTTTAATATAAAGTTGAAGGATTATTTCACCTTCACCTACATAGAAGATTCTCAATTTCCGATAGTTACAGCAATTCCCTTTTAATATCGTAGCTTCTTATTGTTAATACAGTAAAACCTGTAAAGTTGACCACCTGCTTAAGTTGACCGCTTTTTTTCAGGCACGGAATTAGCCATGCCCATATAAATCAACCTCTGTAAGTTGACCGCCTTTTTAAGTTGACCGCTTTTTTTCAGGCCAGGAATTAGCCATGCCCATATAAATCAACTTCTGTAAGTTGACCGCTTTTTTCTGGCACGGAAATAGCCATGCCCATATAAATCAACCTCTGTAAGTTGACCACCTGCTTAAGTTGACGGCTTTTTTTCCCGACACGGAATTAGCCATGCCCATATAAATCAACCTCTGTAAGTTGACCGCTTTTTTCCGGCACGGAATTAGCCATGCCCATATAAATCAACCTCTGTAAGTTGACCGCCTTTTTAAGTTGACCGCTTTTTTTCAGGCCAGGAATTAGCCATGCCCATATAAATCAACTTCTGTAAGTTGACCGCTTTTTTCTGGCACGGAAATAGCCATGCCCATATAAATCAACCTCTGTAAGTTGACCACCTGCTTAAGTTGACGGCTTTTTTTCCCGACACGGAATTAGCCATGCCCATATAAATCAACCTCTGTAAGTTGACCGCTTTTTTCCGGCACGGAATTAGCCATGCCCATATAAATCAACCTCTGTAAGTTGACCACCTGCTTAAGTTGACGGCTTTTTTTCCCGACACGGAATTAGCCATGCCCATATAAATCAACCTCTGTAAGTTGACCGCTTTTTTCCGGCACGGAATTAGCCATGCCCATATAAATCAACCTCTGTAAGTTGACCACCTGCTTAAGTTGACCACTAAAGTAGTGCACCGCAAGTGGTCAATTTACACAGGTTTCACTGTAATGCATATAAAAAATTATTATTTATTTATTTTTTCAATATTCATGACGTCAACTTTGAATCTACGAAATCCATACAAGATACCTAACCAGTTCCTAAATTTTCCTTCAACATTCCAGACCTTCTGAAAAAGAACAGACGTCAAGTGCCAGAGAACAACTGGTGTGTGTTGGCAAGCGACAAGAGAAACGGAGATATTGTTTGCTCGGTTGTCAGTTATAAGAAGTAAGTAAAAACAGATTCGTTGCACTAATTGGCTAGATTGTAGAAAAAAGAGATACATTGGCGATTTAACGGATTTATTGCTAATAAAAAAAATTTTCTTTGGCGGTATTCTGCAGATGCATTGCAACCTCAAGTTTTGCCACAATGGTAGATCTCAAAATTCAAATTTTTAGTCACTCACCAGCCTTTTTACTTTAGTCACGTTTTTTCTTATTACTAGTCACTTTATTAAGGACTTTTTTAGTGAAAACATTTTCATATAAAACCTATCTACAACAAATTACGTTTGAATAAATACAGTCCGTTTTTTTTTTTTAATGCTAGTGGCACCCGCACAGCTTTGCCCGTAGTAGAAAATTAAAAGGTCTCATGGTTCGCATGTATATTTACAAATAATGTATGATGAATTTGTCGCCAATTGGCCCATGTTACGGTACCATGTTATGATAACTTGGTAATTTACTCGTCCATCTTATGATAATTTTGCTCGGGAAATTGTTTTTAAAATTAGAATAGAGAAAGAGAAAATTCGAATTTTCGAAAAATCGCTTCAAGGTGCACACCCCCAAGCTGCAAACTAATTCTGTACTAAATTTCATGAAAATCGGCCGAACGGTCTAGGCGCTATGCGCGTCACAGAGATCCGGACTGAGAGAGATCCAGACAGAGACTTTCTGTTTTATTATTAGTAAAGGTTAAAGGAAACAAGTTAAACAAAAAAGAGGTCAGAAAATTAATATCCGAATTGTTGCCTGAGTTCTGTTGCTAAAAAAAATCTATACAAAATATCAGATTTTTTTATAAAAGTTTCGTGAAAATAAAAACTTACCGATGCCAATACTAAACGATGAATCTACAAATTTAAACTTATTTTTCCACCTTTCCTTCCTCTTTATTTATTTTGCTCCCTAAATTTTTAAATCATAATAATATCAATAAAATGTTCTGTTTGTTATTTTAATTCTGCTAATTATCATTTAGTATATAGTCAAAGCTGCCAACTTTTGAAAATCTAAATTCGTGGCAGAGTTTTGCGCGGAGGGAGGGGGGGGGGGAATGATACGTTTTTTAACGAATGTAACAGACGTAATAAATAAGTTACGTTAGTAAAATCCAAAAAGAGTAACTCTCCTCCCACCCCTATTTTCAAAATGAAACTGATGAATTAACGGTGTGTGTGTGTGGAGAGGGGGGGGGGGGTATCATCGAGATTTTTTGAAAACTCTTTTTAGCATTATGTTCTTTCTAAGTTTTACAATTAGTTATAAACAACGTGTTTTCCATATAGCGTCAATGGAAGATTGTTCATTTTTACAAGTTAAAAGCGTAACACATATGAACAAAAAGCAAAAGCGACCTAGCATCAAATTGTGTCTAGACAAGGTGGAAGGAATGAATCCCTTAAACTGGCAAATTGTTATTTTTCAAAAAATATTTTATATACTAGCTGCGTGCTCGGCGTTGCACGGGCTACTTAAAAAATGAAAGAGATGTCTAATTGATGTTTTTGTATTACTCTGACATCAGTTTCTAAAGCGCTAAGGAGTAAATAAATATGCGTAATGCAAGGTTTGCAAAACACCAGTAGAGCATATTTTTGGCAAAAATCTCTTTAAAGTTAATCATAGTTATCAATAATGCAAGTTATGAGTATTTTCAGTTAGCACAAAAGATGAAAATATATGCATTATCAATTATAATCTGTGCTCACTTTAAACTGAATGAAATCTGATAGACTATACCTGAAACATTTGTATGTACAATTAAGATCAGCTTTTTACATAAAATGACACATACTTTTTGGTTGCTTACGTGAAACTAAAGCACCAAGACTTTATAAATACCAATCAGCATTAATTTAATACCAAGCCATCAGATTCGAATTAAGCTCTAGTTAAAATCCTTAAAAACAATATTTTTGTTCAACTCTGTTTCACTTAAAGAAATCCAAACAATCTTAATTTAACATGTTCTTTTAACGATACAAACTGTATTTCAAAAATAGAAACAGGAAGGAAAAAGAGAGTTATTACAATTCGAAAACTCACCCATGTGACGGGAAAAGCTCCAACAAAATAAACATAATTAGTCACATCTCCCAAAAAGTGCCAAAATATGAAGCCGGCGAATGATAAACTTACACTACAATCAATAAAGATAGCTAAAGAAACAACTTTCCTATGCTGAAAATAGTTAAGAACGTTGAATGAAAAAATTAAAAAAAAGACAGACGATAAAATAAAGGCTATGTCCGAATAGTGCAACCAATTTTAAACTAATTTAAAATAAAAATTCTAGATGGAAACGTTGTTTTAAGATTTGGACAGCAGCCAAAAAAATCTCTTTTAAAAGAATGATTAGAATTTTACTTGCTCACCAATATGCAAAATGGCAACAGGAAAGAAATAAAAATTCCTGAATAACATTATGTTAATTAACGTTTTAATTAATATCTCCGCTAATTAAAGTCGCACAATTACGAGATTGGTCCTATTGTTTTCTTTGGAAAATTTCGAATTGATCGGTATCTCGTTTGACTCTCGATTCGAAGCGGTTCTCGAGAAGATAGATCTTCAGACAGACAGACAGACAGACGCGAACAGATTTTAATATTATAGTGGATGATGATAGTGGATGATATTGTTAGCTTTACTTTTGTTTTTTTTTAAAAAGAAAACCTGCACATGGTGGGGAGAGCTAAAACTCTAAAAATCGTTCGTCTAAAAACGTTCTGACGAGCAAAGCTAAAAATGTTTGGCGTGCTTTTTTTTTTTTTTAAAGAGAGAGATGGGCAAATGAAGCAGTAGAATGATAAATTCATTTTGTTGATTTTTAAACAAAAATTTGGAATATTAGTTAGCACAAAGACATTATCTAAATTATTGATAATACAGGTATGAACAGTATCTGTAATGATTGAATTTTTTTAAGGTTACAAAAAAAGAAGAAAATCGTAATTTTTGGACTCGTTTTCGTAGCGTCGTAGTGCAAAACTGCAGTTAGTAGAAACTGCGATTTTTTCGTAGCAGTTGGCAGCTCTGTATATAGTGCAGCTTTTGTTAGATTGATTAAGTGTATCAGAATAATAATGCGTATAAGGGTAAATCAAACACAATCAATCAAAAATATAGTGCAATAACAAACAGCAGTTACTCAATGTTCCAGTAGTTTAAAATATTACTATAATTATTATTCCTTAAATCTTATGAAATTCAAAATACTTTGAATGAAAGTGGTGGTTATTTCATTTTAGGACATGCACTCTAACTTGCCATGAAGGATTCCAAATTGATGGCCAAAAGTCACTGCAGCTATCCTGTGATCGAAAGACAGGAATGTGGAGCAGATCACTCAAATGTTCCCCTACTGAAGGTTAATACAGTTCCTTCTATGAAAACGTTTTCTTTCTTTAATTTTTTAATTGAATTTTTATCCTGGAAAACGTGTCAAGGTAGAATATTTGATGCAGAGTTTAAAAGGATTCAAATATAGCTTGGCTTATTGTAAGCTAAGCAGCATGCTGCTTACGGTGGTTTGAAAAAACTTTTTTTCAGCTAGAGCCTAAGACACCCCCTATTTCTTTTACACTTACTAATAGTATTATGCTGTAAAAGTTTTCGCTTCTTACTCAAATTTTAAGACGGTGCTCCATGACCACCCCATTTAACATTAGTCGTACCACAGAAAATGCCGCAAATTTAAAAGCATTTAATTTCCTAGGCTGTTTTTTTTTTTTTTTTTTTTTTTGTAACTAAATATTTTATTGCAATATATATGCATAATAGTCGTGCATATTACAATATGTAGCGGTTTTTTTTATTTTAATGTATTTTTTTTAACCCTCCTCCCCAATTTTGGGGGAGGGAGTTCAGCACCCTCCTTCAGTTGAAAAAGGAAGCTAAAATTCTTCCAGTACATTGCTATCCACAAGTCTAAAAATATTGAGGGTGTCCTTGTATCTAGGAGAAAAAAAAATAACATGTACTTTTGAACCACTCTAATGCTGCTCGAGCTGCAGACAAGAAAAAGACTTTATCATTTACCATTTTTGATATATATTTAATATAAATTAAAAAATCCAAGAAATTATAAAAAGGAAAATCAGCTGACTAAATTTACAACAAATGGGAGGGTGTTAAGTCAGCATTTTACGACAAAATCACAAACCACAAAATACGGGGAAAACAAAAAAAAAAAAAAAAAAAATTCAGTCAAACTGCAGCTTAAGTTGCAAAATGCGAAGACAAAAAGATGTTTTTGTTGTTTGGCAAATTGAATAAAAGAACATCAGCAATAATATCCTGGTTACAATCACCGTTTTAATGCGTTCCACCGAAACACTAATACTAATTTTAGTGGCTATGTATTGTACTAAAGCTTTATTGTGCAAGCTAGCTTTTTCGTTTCAGCTTAAAATAAAACACGAAAAATCATCATTCCATCATTTCCGTATTTTTAGTATTTAATTTAAACCGAATTTCTTCAAATGTATGAAAAAGCTCATTTTTTTCCCCCAAACTTAGTTTTTCACACCTTTACCTTCCCAAAACAGTATAATACTCCGTAAAGTTATGAGAAAATCATTTTTTAAATGATCAAATTCAAACAAAAAATCATTTTAAGAGTTACTAATTACGTATAAGGCATATTCTTTCTTGATTGGTTCTGAAATTTTAAAAAAGAAATAAAATGTTTCGCAACTACCAAAGTCAAAACGAAGAAGCAAATTTCATCAGGCTAGTCAAGAAAAAAATATCTCTGATGAGAAAAAAAGCAGACAGAATACAGTCATTTATTAGTCAGATGCTCATTCAGAAAACAAAGCAAAGAAATCGAAGATAAAAATTCGCATTGATATTGTCCTAAAGCGCAGCTAAATTTTTTAAAGCATTTTCTTAGTCAAAAAATTCCTATTTTTCATTTTATTTCAATACAAAGGATAACTGAAAAAAAAATACATGAAAAAAAAGCGTTATTAAAATCAACTTTGGAAAAGTTTTGCACTCACGTGTTTCGGGAATAAGAGGAACTGAGTTTTGGATTGAAAATCCTTTTGATCTTGCTACTTCCATTTTGAAACTCACAATTCTATACTCCGATGTTAAAGATTTACGTAAATGGGAAACATTTGCATGCGAAATTTTTCAAAATCTGGTTTTTAATAGCGCTGTTTCTTATCAGTATTCGTTTGTTTTTGTAGGAAAAGCTTGACGTTATAACTTTTAAATAAAGTATTAAAACTTAAAACATGATAAAAACGTCTAAAATGCACTAATAGCAATAAGCACGGCAAAACAATTGTTTTGGGTGTACAAAGAAAACGACATCCGACCAAAGTAAGAATTGCAGACTTGGGTTCTTTTCATCAATACGATCTTTTTTTATTTCCTTCTTTTTTTTACTTCCTTTTACAAAAAAGGAAATATTGTATTCGCGAAAACATTTTCACTCAAAATTCGGCCTTAATTTCCATTTTGCTCACCCCCAAATGAATGTTGAGTTTTTTTTTTTTTTCGACTCGACTCGACCACACGTGGATAAATGCCTAAGAACGTATACACAAGCGAAATATCCATTTTGACGATTCCCGAGTTAATTACAACGAGTTTTCTCGTGACGTCTGTGTGTACGTATGTGCGTATGTATGTCGCATAACTCAAGAACGGAATGTCCTAGAGAGTTGAAATTTGGTACGTAGACTCCTAGTGGGGTCTAGTTGGACACCTCCCCTTTTGGTTGCATTCGGGTGTTTCTAAAGGGTTCTTTTGCCCCTTTTTGGGGGAAATCATTGCTAATTTCGATGTAAACTCAAGTGGTGTTATAATTTTGCGGACATTTGGCGATATATCGCCAGTCTTTTGGTCGCTAAGTTTTGTCGCCAGCTTGGCGACAAATTTGGCAATTTTTTTTTTTTTTAATCTGGTTTTAATTTGGCCACTGTTGGTGATATTTAGAGAGTTGAATATTAAATCACTTTAAAATTGCCAATAATGGAAAATTACATTAAATTGGTGTAAAAGGAGGTCATTTGATGCACACATCCGATTGTTCAGTTTAAGGAGCCGATCTCTGAAATTCTTAAAATCTACCCACATACAAATCTTATTGCCATATATGAATTTTAAACTAATTTATGTTTTTAACTTTCCGCATAAAGATTGAATATTTCAACTACCTTAACTACTAAAAACATTTGAGCGTCCTAAGTTTCATCCAAAAACATCTCGCTTTAAATGATACTAAAACTAAGCAGGAACATTAAAGGGAAATGAATTATACGCGTTTTCAAAATGCAAAAGGTTAATCGGTCAGTACTTCGGTACCAAACAGAAAATATAGTTCGTTGACTTGTAGAACGAAGTTTAAAAGATAATGTTATACAAATACTCCTTTTTTACTTGCAGTAAGTTATATTCTTAGAAGCACTTTTCATTAAAACAAATTACGCGAAATTACGTTCTGTTTAAATGTCTGACCAGAAGAGATGCGTTGCAATTTTTACAATTTATGTTTTAAAAAATCACATTTCAACTCGCATAGTTAATGAACATACTTGCATTTCAGGAAATGTAATAGGACACATTTTGTGCAAATCTCGCTCTTTTAAAAACTTGAAATATTTAAATTGTTTTCAAAATCATCTGATAGATAGGCGCAGATGGGAGTTTTTTTGGTGATACTATATGTCAACTGAGGTCCGCCGTTTGAGTGATCAGGGGCGGAATTTCGCCCCCCCCCCGGCTTTTAAAATCACATTGTATTTATTTATACATTTTGTTTTTTCTTCTACTAGCGAGTATATATCAATCCCCTCATCTTGAAAAGTTTTGAAATGACCGGCTTGACAAAACTAATCATTACATCGTTTCCTAACTCATGTTTAAGTAATGCGCAATATTTTCATACAAATATATTTCATACTTGCAAAATGCTATGATTAATAAAATGGAAAAACGAACAGTAAAGGTTATTGTAACAAACTGTGGTACTTACTCACTAGTTAACATCGTATGTCCACATTTAGGCTTTCTTGCATTTCACAACTGGCTATAACAAGTCTCTGAAGAATTTTCCCAAAAATTCGCAATATAAACACAAATGGACGTTCGATGTTTACTATTTTTTTTCCACTATTTCAAGTTAACACAAACCAGATCTTCAATACCCACACCTTCACACACCAGATATTTCTTAGTTTGAATGTTCTTTCGAGGAGTTGCCAAACATAGAAATTATGAGCGAAGTCAAAAATATCTGTTTTTGACTCGAGAAAATCTTTCACGCCTCCTACTAGAATTAAGTACTACTAGCTAATATGTTTTTCGGAAGAGACACAACTTCTCCTGGGGATTTAACTGCTGGCCAAGGAAAAAAATAGGCTGCTTAAATTAGGATGGTATTAGTTTAAAAACGTGAGTGTTATTTATTAGTTCAAATCGTTATTGATGAAAGTTATAGTCCCCATCTCCTTTTTGGAAATTATAGTCATAGTAATAAATGTAACTATGACATACCATGAATAACCTGGCAAACCTAATCTCTGCTGGATCGATGTTCTATACTATATTATACAAGACGTTGACTAGTTTCACAAATATAAGAAAACTGCAATCATCCCAAAATGAAGGAAATAAAACTAAAGTCACAGTGGGAATCGAACCCACGACCTCCTTCTCTACACTTCGGCAGCCGTCAGAACAAGTGCTTTCCGCCGCTCGGAAACGGAGGCCCCCACAAAGGCGTTCCCAGCCAACTACACTACTGCACATGCTCCTTTCCAACATATACTGAGAAATTAGACCGTTTCATAACGCTCCAAGTAAAAGAAATACTAGAGCTGTTGAAAAGTATCCGACCTGGGGTCGATCTGCGTGAGATCGGACCTGCGCCTTTGGGCTTAAAGAGACCAGCATCATATTTTTCTTCAAATGTCCTACATTTTGTAAATTAGTCGCTTTGAGCTCTCAAAAACTTGATATGATGACTTAAAATTAAAGATCCTTTTTGGACCTAAGGTCCAACAGTTAATCAAACACAAACCGCACATATCAGTCATTGAAAAGGGATAAAATGGAGGGAGTGAAGACTTTCATTCATGAAACCAAGACCCCAAGTCATGTGATAAATCTTAAAGCAAAGCATTGGAAGAAATCAGGTTTCTTTCGCTTGTTTCACGCAAAACGTGCCAACGATTCGTCGTTGTTGAGTCACGTGACTTGGGGTCTTTGGGTCAGCTTTTGCTAAGCCAATGATTGGATTTGCTCCCTCCATTTTAATTCCTACTCTACTAAGATCTCAGTCACTGAAATCATTGCTCCCAAGTGCAATTGTACGTATGTGATATGCAGTTTGTGTGACGTAGGTGTAATTCTGTGCTCATTCCCTCTTTTACTACAGAACTCTTTTTCCACGCTTGGAAATAGAATTATATAAATTACTTAAATCATGCCTTAAGGAGTAGGGGGTAACTTGTTTTCTGATTTAACTTTGTAGCATGAGTCCACATCATCGTAGCTAACTCTTATTTTTTTGCAGGTGGAGGAACTCCTCAGCAATCAACGGAAAACTTAGGAGACAATGATGACAACAATGTAAAGAAATCAGTGAATCAAAACAAAGTTCGAGAACCAGATGAAGACAACTTCTCAAATCTCTCAGGTGATGAGAAAGCAAACGAACCCAAAACTGAAGTTGATGACAAACTTGGGGATACTGCCCCATCTGACAACGATTTCGAAGACAGCAGCAACGATCAGTTGAAGAGCGTTGAATATCGGTCTGTAGAAAAGCAAAAAAGCAACGAAAATGGTAAAAATGATGACGGAAGTGAGAGGGAGTTCGAGATAACACAAAACATGAGCAGCGATCATTCCAACTCGGAATTTGCCGACGCTTCTGGCGTCAGGTTTGATTCGCTAGTGTTTGACGAAGGAAAGGATGAAAAGAACAGGTTAAATTATTCTGATACAATTTCTGAAGATGCTAATGACGATAGAGACATCAAAACAGACGTAAATGAGCAAATGAGTGCTGACACAGCCAGCAAGAACAACGAAAGTTCAACAAAGGAGGAAAACTTTGAGAATAAGGAAGAAGTCATTGAGAATTCAGATTCTGTTAAAAGCTCGTTAGAGTAATTGGTAAAAAAGAACATTTCATACGACGAGTATTTTGTAACAGTTTAATGTTGTCTTGTAGAATTTGAGAATAATCATTCAGTTAGATGTTCAAAAAAAAATAAAAAAAAAATAAAAAAAAAAAAAAAAGGACTTATAGACTTTAGGAAGATTAAAGAATTTTAAAGGTTGTTTAAGGTAATTTTTTCTGTAATTAATTACTTGTCGTACACAAATAAATATTTGATCTGTTATGTAATGTATGTTGTTATGGTAAATACTAAATAAAATTAAATTAATTTGACTTTACAATTTGAAGAAATGGTCTTAAAACTCAGGCCTGGAATGTTCATGTTTGCGGGTTGCGCAGCTCACAATAAAAACGCTAATAGAAATTCGAAAGATCTCACACTTGTTTGTCATTTTTTAAATGAGACTTGCATGTTAATCCATAACTGGAAACGTCAAAGAAAAGCAATAACACAGGTATAGAAATAAGAAAGGACACAAAACAGTAATTCTTGGGAAATATTTGTAGTTCAAATGCCGTTCTGGGTGAAATTCGCCCTTCACGTTGCAACATATGTTCGAACTTATCAACATTTAACCTCTCTATAACATTTAACCTCTATGTAGTAGGAAATCAAAGCACGGTATCTACAAATTTTTCATTTTCTGTTTATTTATTTACTAGAAAGTCGCCCGTCAAGCTATGACGTATGAAAATTGCTTCTGCTCCAACATTTGAACGAAGCCACTGTTTGTTTGGGGATATTTTGATAGTTTAAATGGTAATCCTAACTCCAGTGGATTAACCCTCAACTCCAGTAGGTAGCGCTCATTGTTGACCACTTTTTCGTTTCTTCATTCCCCTGAAATGACGTCAAAGCACAAGCTTAAACGCTTTTAATCATGGACATTGATCCGACAACATTAAAATGTGTTTCCTCAATGCTTCAATTAACAGAAAACATAGCTGCAAAAATTCCAGGTTTAAAATAAAATGACACATAAAAAAAGACGCATGAAAGAAAACATAATTTATTCATTTTATATAACTAACGCACATATTAAGTTTGGCAGTACGTATATCTTTAAACAGCTTTATACAAATATATAACTTTTTTAAATAGAATTCCGATTCGTATAACAAGCCAATTTAAATTCTCATATACAAATATTCACTCTGAAATGTATATACATATTTTTCATACAATCAAAACAGAAAGTATCTTTTTAGATACTGTTTGATATGAACAAGAACAAGATATTTTTATTATTTACAAACACAAAAACGTGAAAATGGTCAATATAAAACTCTTAAAAGTTATCATATCTTAGTCTCAACGTTAATGCTTTCATCTTATCATAGGTAATTCATCTTATCATAGGTCTTAATTTATAATCTCTTCTTTATATATTTATGTTTTTACGTAGGCACCTATAGGAGGTTTTCGATGTTGACCAAATTACATACAAAGTTTTGATTTTGTACCTATAAACATATAAGCATACTTACTTTCTTTGTATAATTGCTCAATTTTACTTTGTTTTAATTTAAATCCACGTGCACTTCAAAATTATAGAAACATAGCAAACATTTCTAAGTAAAAAGTAAAAGTTTTATGTCTAGTTTTAAAAGTAAAAAGAGGTTCTCCTTATAAATTCCTCACAGGTATCCATGTTTGCCTCACAGTAATAAAAACATTGGATTTTTAATTTTTAAAATTATACTTAAAATACTTTTAAAACTATCTAATTTTGGCAAACATAATTTTATGGCACCACAAGCATATATACATTCTAAAGACATAAAAAAATGAACTCGACAAAGCTGAAATACATTTGTTCAACATTAACAGGGTCACGGAGTGCATTAACATTTTTTAAGCTAAACATATTTATCGTCCTTTTTTTTTTCTTTTTTCTTCTTCCTTTCTTTTTTTTTTTTGGAAATGCTGTTTTATGCTTATTATATAAGTAGTAGATTGCTTCAGTACGAGGTATATTGGTGCATTAAGTAGTTTTTTAGCCTGTTTCACCTTAAGTCGGTACTAGGGATAACAACACACGTAGGCTCGAGAAACGTTATAGTCATGTAGGTTCATAAAGCGGTAACACTTACGTAAGTTCAGGCAGTGTTATACTCATGTTGGTTCATGTAGCGTTGCCCATAATATGTTAGTGGATGAAGGTATCATTTGACAAATTGGAAAGTTTAAAAAAATTAGCTTTAACGAATTAACTTGCAATCTTTTTCTCCATTTCATTTGATCTGGTTGATGTTTTTCAGTTTCAGTCTAAGCCAGAGAAGTTGTTAAATTTGTTTCTGCTGTTATTTGCCTCCTGTACTGCTTTATAATACACACGTTTTACAGCGTTTCACCTGTGCTGCCTCGCACTGAGCTACTTGCGATTTAAAATGGGAATATAAAACAAATTTCCTCAGAAATCGCACTACAAAAAAAAGCATTAAAGGGAAAAAAGGGGGGAGGGAGATTTTCAGGTTGGAGGAGATCTTAGCACGATCATCCAAGGAAAAAAATCGAAAATCGATCCCTGTTGGTTTTAGATTGCAGTAATTGTATTCCTCAAGCAATTTATATCCTACTAGATGCAGTTTCCCCACAGAAGACGATTAAGGTTTTGAACCCTGTCTCCCGAAACTGAGAATAAGTTAGAAATGTATATCGTACATTTTTAGAAAAATTCTTGTTTCCAGGGTCCAGCAATCAAGCTCCAAACCCTGAGTTTCCCCGAAATCAATCTATTTTAAGTAGAATGATTTGTTTTGAAACAATAATTATTTTAAAACAAATTAACAAATACAGCAGGTTGCCAAATTCATGAGGATCATACCACATTTTTATAATTTTACCCAAGCACTTTTGATTTAAGCATCATAATTATTTTGAAACAAATTGACAAGTACGGTAGATTGCCAAATTCATGAGATTCATACCACATTTTTATATTTTTACCCAAGCACTTTTGATACAATCATAAGAGTTTTTTAAACCATACGGCACTATTTTCAATGTGCATTGATTTTTTTTTCAATATAAATGTTGGTTAACTTCGTATATTGGATGCCAACTGTCTTAAAACATATTGATGTTTTTGACTTTAATAATTTCCGACTTCGCTAACTATATGCATTCATATTTTTCAAGAATATCCAAATGAGTTCAACAACCCACTTTGTCCACAGATGATTTTGGGAATTTTTTAAACGTAATTTTTCGCCTAAAATCACGAGTTTGATAATGATATCCTTAGAATTTTTAACATTAATACAATTTACATGCATTGAAAAATCGATTTGGGGATCTAAGAAACTTGCAGCTAAAGTTAAGTACTCTTGCACATCATTTCAGGTGATAACCAACGCTGTAAAAGGTTTAAGGGGTTAAAGTACCTCAAAAATGATGAAACGATCAAAAAAAATTTTATTGCTTATTTCAAAACAAAAAACTATTCTGAACACAGGGGAAAAGTTTCAATGCTTTAGTTCAAATATTTAAAAAGTTATGAGTGGTTTTAGGCCATGCTCCCTATGTGTTCTTATGCAAAAGGAAAACTTCAGATTGCTTTTTCTCGATAATGTTTTTTTTTTTTTTTTTTTTTTTTTTGTGTGTGTGTTTTCATGTCATTAGAATCCCTAAGGATTTTTTTCTATTAAAGATACAGCTTTAAAGTAATACTTTTTGCAATTGGGATAACATATTTGACAAACTGTGCATTGGATAAGCATTTTATAAATTACTCTAATGTTTAGAGCATGTTAAACCTTTAAAAACCATTTTTTTTTAAACTTTGATTTTTTTACATAATTAATCACAGAAAATTTTCTAATAACTCATAAGCAAATGAATGCACAGATTTTTAGCGATGATTATAGTGATCGTTTTGCAAAAAACGTTTTTTAAATTAGTGCAAAAATAAAAAAGTCTTAGGGATTTTAAAAAGTTGAAATTTTCCTCAATTTTTTGAATTTTCAAAAAAACGTAGACAATTTTTTTAAATTTTGGAAATAAATTATTGATTACGAAATAAGTATGCATGTTATGGTTTCAAAGAAAATTAAAATTTACTTAAATTTAAAAAAAAAATGTTTGAAAGGTACTGTAACCCCTTAACTTCTTTCGTACCGCATAATATTTTAGCACTCGCTCGGTACAAGAGCCATCAAAGGACTTTCAAGTGGTACTTTTATGTGCTTACAAACTTGTTAATTAACTTCTGATTGAACAAAGAAGCAAGTCACAATCATTACGTTTTATCACAGCTCAACAAAATAGTGTAATCACGCTTAGAATTTAACTTGATTCCAACAAAGTTCAAGCCATAACTTCCTCACTTCATTTAAATGGATTTGCTGCCTTTTCATCGAATAAAAAAAGTAAAGAAGAAATACATGAAATACACCGCCAACTCAGTCATTCCAGCCGAGGACTGCAGTTTCGTGCTTATTAGCAATCATCCACAAAACTGCAGTCCTCAAATGGAATGACTGAGTTGGCGGTGTATTTCATGTATTTCTGCCTTAGCCCTGGCTATAGGGCGGTAACTTATTGAAAGTACAGAAGAAATGTTCGAAGAAATATCTGAAGTTCTATTCAAAAAAATCTATTCATAATTACGCTCAGTGTTTGATTTTTTTACTTCCTTTTACAAAAAAGGAAGTATTGTATTCGCGAAAAAAATTTCACTCAAAAATCGCCCTTAATTTCCATTTTGCTCACCCCCAAATGAATGTTGAGTTTTTTTTTCGATTCGACCACATGCGGAAAAGTGCCTAAGAATGTATAGACACGCGAAATATCCATTTTGACCATCACCGAGGTAATTACAACGACTTTTCTCGTGACGTCTGTATGTATGTGCGTATGTGCGTATGTATCTCGCATAACTCAAAAATGGTATGTCCTAGAAAGTTGAAATTTGGTACATAGACTCGTAGTGGGGTCTAGTTGTGCACCTCCCCTTTTGGTTGCTTTCGGATGTTCCTAAGGGGGTCTTTTGCACCTTTTTGGGGGGAAATCATTGTTAATTTCGATGTAAACTCAAGTGGCGTTATAATTTGTCGGACACTTGGCGATATATCGCCAGTCTTTTGGTCGCCAAGTTTTGTCGCCAACTTGGTGACAAATTTGACAATTTATTTTTATTTTTATTTTATTTTTTAATTTGGTTTCAATTTGTCCACTGTTGGTGACATTTAGAGAGTAAACAATTGAATCACATTAAAATTGCCAATAATGGGGAAATGACATTAAATTGGAGTAAAAGGAAGTCATGTGATGCACACATCAGCTCGTTTCTCTATTCATTATTGCTTTTAGTGCTCTTTTTTTTTTTTTTTTTTTTGGCTTAACGTCGAAATAAAGGCTTAAACTCTTTGTTATGCTGAGAAAATAGATTCACAAGAAGTATTACATTGTGTTTCACCATAATTTGTAACAGCCGTGTGTTTCGCAATTATTGAAACCAATCCAACTGAATGCTCAAGAGTTGTTCACTATCATAACAATTTGGCATAAATAACATCAGGATATCTTCCCTGAATTGTCCACATTTCAGTTCGTTAAAACCATCGCTGATTATAATTTTTAGACAGCATAAAACCTGACATAAGTACCCGTATCGGCACACTCACGACAATAAAACAAAGTTCAAAGTCCTCACAAAACCACAAAGATTTAAAAAAAAAAAAAAAAAACATGCGAGCCAACTTTTTCCAAGACTGTCCTTTTCCTGAAAAAAAAAATCACATGTCTCTGATGCTTGAACAACAAAGAAAGACGTCAACTGTTTGCGAGTATGGTTCAACAAACCGTCAGTTTTCAATCAGGAGTGCGCATCGAATTTGTAATTATTGCGTACAAACTCACTGTAAATTCTCGTTACTCGCATCTTCGTAGACAATGCTTTTTCACTTTCAAATCACTCATTGGTATCTATCTCACTGTGGAAAGGAAGAAGACAAAGTCTGCTTAGTCTCTTTGATGTGTGAGGGTTCGATGCCTATAACTCCGTCGTATTTTCTGCAATGTACTTAGTCCTGTGAGGAGGAGGTTGGTGCGTCTCGACTAGAGCCACTTTCCCTTCTGAAGAGTTCGAAGATTCGCCACCTTCGTCCCTAGAAGAAAAAAAGATTGAAAAACGTCAACGAGGAGACGAAAAATTCGATTCATTTTAGCTCACTTCTATCGCTAATAGGAGTTTGATAAGATGAAGCGTGACCTTAAGATTGTTTACTTCTCTTTGGGGAATTTTCTGGAATTGGGAGAAGTTAAGTACTGGAATAGGGAAGAGTTGCTTAAAAGTTGCTGAAGCTTCTCGACGTGAAGCTTAATTTTGTCAGAGATATATCATATAACCAGTTTCATGAGGATTGATATCCAGAAAAAAATCAAAGAGGATTGTTGCTTTGTGCCGCCTTCGCTATATCTTTGCTGAATTTGCGATTTCGTCCATATTGGCAAATTTACTTTTGTGGTTTTTTAATCTATTTTTAAAATTCAGTTGCGTGTCCACCAAAGCTGCTGAAGACCTGCTAAACGAAATTCCACTGTTTTTTTTTTTTTTTTTTTTTTTTTTCAGAGAATGCCACTTTTCAAACATTTTTAAACATAATTTTACAAATTCAAACGCAAAAGTCAAAAAGTTGTATATCGCGAAAACAAAAATATGGTTTAAAACATCAAAACGGCGTAATTTTCAATCACGCGAACGCCAAACAAGCTACAATATCTCTAGGTATTACGTTACTTTGTTTACCTTCGTCAACATTTCTCATGAAATAGGATATAATGAGAATTTTATTTTGTTTTTAGGTCAGAGCAAAAGTTATCTGGAAAAAGTGAGGGACTAGAGGAAACTGTGAAAAGATGGAAAATGTTGAATATAACCCATTTAAACAAATTAC
Organism: Uloborus diversus; assembly: GCF_026930045.1. Lineage (NCBI taxonomy): Eukaryota > Metazoa > Arthropoda > Arachnida > Araneae > Uloboridae > Uloborus > Uloborus diversus. Next base: position 9,573,127 of record NC_072737.1, read on the forward strand.
ATTCGTAAACGCGTCGAGTGGGGGGTGCTGGGAGGGGGGAAAGAAACGTTGAATTTCTCACAAAGCCTCTCTAGGATACCTAGATTTTACACTTATTACAAATCAGCAGTATCTGATCATTTCAGCTTTAATGAGCTGCCATTTACCCCCTGCTACCGTAATGGCTATTTCGGAGTGACGATCACTATTATGCACAAAACCACTGACTATTGTGTTCATGGTTGCCGTAACCGAGCTGTTTGGAATGTGCTCGAGTTCTGCCCAAGCCTCGGGCAGGGGTAGTAAATTATAGCTTTTTTGTTCAGTTTTTGTTCGAGTTTTTCCAGAATTTTATAATTTTCATTCTTGCTGTGAACCCTTCAATGCTTCGTTACATTAGTAAGAGAATTTTTTACTTTGCTATAAACTAACTTCATTTTTCTCTTAGTGGCAATTGCAATGATTACGTTATATTTGAAAATTCCGGATATTCCACTTCACGGATGAGAAGTATAAGTAAGTACGGGGTGAGCATAAATGATGGACTTGATTTCCGAAAAAAAAAAAAACATTTATGAAACTGTTGCACATACAGGGTCCATTATGAAAGTAATGAGCATAATGTTATTGTGACGCTACGATAGATGGCAGCACGGTAAAACTGGCTGGAAAATGTGGTGCCCTTTCAATGCATCCGGTCGTCAGTTGAGTTCGAGCAGTGTGAGTGGAGATACGTGCCTCCGCTTGAAGTGTGTTTTCAACTTTTGTAACATGACACGATGGAGCGTTCGCTTAAACAACGAAACACCGTAAAGTTTTGCGTGAGGCTTGGAAAAAATGCAACCGAAACATTCCAGATGTTGCAAGAAGCCTTCAAGGACGATTGCATTTCAAGTCACAAAGTCTTCATCATTACCAATTTCCTGGCCCGGAGCAACACCCCGGTGATCCCTCACCCCCTTACAGTCCCGACTTAGCTCCATGTGACTTCTTTTTGTTTCCGCGACTCAAGAGAAAGATGAAAGGAAAACATTGGGGAACCGTGGAAAACATCCAACACCATGTTACAACGTTCCTGAGAGGCATTCCCTTCAAGGAGTTTCAGGGTGCCTTTCAGCACGTCTCCGCAAGTGTATTGATGCAGGAGGAATGTATTTTGAAGAATATTGAACATTTGTACAAATTACGATCAATAAACAAATTTTGCCAGTAAATGCTCATTACTTTCATAATGGACCCTGTATTACAATAACTGATACGCGAATTTAAGAGTAAAAAGATATTTTAAAAGTGTTTTTCGGTTTCAAAGATTTGATGTGTGACTATCACCTTACACGGCGTACGTCCAATACGCAATTTAGTTTGTTCCGCCTGTTTTATAGTATCACATTGTTACGGGGTCTTAATGCAGCACAAATGCGTCTGTCAATGATTCATAATCTCTACATAGTATAAAATGAAGTCTCCAAAAAGCGTCTGTGTGTTTGAACTCGCAAAACTCGAGAACTACCCGGCCGATTGCGCTGAAATTTTCACAGTTTGTTCCTTTAAGTCCTGAGAAGGTTTGCAGACCAGTTCGAATAAAATTCGATGAATAGTTCTTTTTTTATACCAATTTACGTCCAGTTTTCACATAAATTCACAAATATGGGGGTGAAAAATGACTTGCACATATTAATATTATACATCGTTGAATAGAGTAGAATTGTCCGCGTTTTACGCAATTTGTTTCAATATTCTAACTTAATTGCAGCGGGAGTTTTTTACGTTTTTAGCTCGAATATTTTCAGGCTTAGCTGAAATTTAGGTACTACTTTCTTCATTAATTCCATCAATAAAAAGTGAAGGAATTGTCCCATAGTTTTCATTTTGACAGCATTGGAAAGATCTGCTTTTTTTACTCCAGATCTAACTCGACCTAAGGTCGAAATTTTAACCCTCTATCTCCGTTAGAAAAAAGTTACAAAAGCGAATTAAATGATGTTCAAAAATCTGTTCTCTATTCAAGTTTTTAAAAATTTTATTTTGCATTTCCACGGTAACGCTTTTTGAATCCATTGTTTATTTAAATCTTTCTCATTATCAATTCTTAAACTTATTTTATTTTGTGTTTCCATGGTTACGCCTTTTAAATCCATCTTTCTCATTTTACTTTTAATTCTTAAAAGTATTTTAGTATCTGTCGTCATTGTTTGGCGAGAAAATTTTGCATGATGTTTTTTTTTTCTTTCATTTAATCCTGGTTATTGAAGATACTTCACTTGACGCAATTTTTTTTTTTTTTTTCGAGGTAGACCGGGCAAAGTCGGGCAGCGCAGCTAGTGCTGAATAAATGCCTTTTCGAAATTCTTTCAGCATTTCTCGCACCTACAGTTGATAAACACTATCTTTGAAACAACTCAATGAAATTGCGCGGTGTGTGGGAAGAACCGAATTAACAAATTGGATGCATGGCGTGTCTCATATTAAACATTTGAGCTGAAAAAAAGTAGCACTGTCTGTCCACCAGTGAGAGAGAGAGCCTATGCCAGATTTTGCAGATGTATGTTAGCTTCTAAATTAAGAAGAGTCACATTGAAATGATCGAAACACGAGCGTCATTTTTTCTATTCCTCTTCATACAGACAGACTTACCTTATCTGGCTTCTTATTAACCAGTTAAGATTCTTGGCAATTACATCGCAAAAGTTGCTAGCTAGTATCATTCTTGTTAAATTTATGTACCACACATATGCGCAGCAGTTCCTGCAATATGATTTTATGTAATCGGGTCCAGCATTTGAGCTCAACCAGTAAGTTCGTCTAAGTGTTGCATGCTTGATGATGTGGTACTTACTGGTCGGGATCTTCGAAGAGGGGGTTCGTGGCGGGCATCATGAGGTCCCCCTGGTCCTCGACCGCCGTACTACCACTATGGCCGAAGGAGCTCCTTGAAGAGCCGCCCGTGGAGAAGCTATGCTCGGGGCCCCCTCTCTGGGAGCCCCCTATGTATGCGATGCCCTCCATACCCCTCAAGGTCAGGGACAGGTGAGGATCCCCGATACTCCCACCCCCGCCGTCGTCATCCAGTGGTATGCTCATCTGTAGGACCTGCAACAGAAAGAATCTTTGTAAGAAAATCGAAAGCTTTCTAATATGACAAGTAAGCGAACACAGTGCTCAATTTAAAAGTGACAATGAAAAAGACTAAACGAGGCATAAATGTTGTTTCTCATCTAAACAAAATTTCTGACCAAAGCTATTGTCGGACGATTTATTCATGTTACCTTATTCATAAGCTCACTCTTTCTGCAATAAAGAAAAGACTCATTGTTGCATCGAAAAACGTGTCCACTGTTCTAATTAGTATTTGTATGATTGTAACTGTGCTTTTACTTGTATGTAAATTAACGAACGAAAAACAAAACATTTCTTATTGTGACTGCTTCGTTTCTGTTTCTTATGGAAGACAGTACAAACACACAGTTTCATCGCATTAAATGCATCATACTGCCATGCTAAGCGTAAAAGTCGTATCTGTATCTGAGTTCAAAATGAGAAATTGCCGTTTAAAATTGTGTTGCCTCCATTTATTTGATACAGATGCAACTTTTTCAGAATTTTTCAAAAAATATTTCCCATTCACAAATGACCATAAAACATTGTATTTGGGTAAAATATGTGACAAAGAATCACTTGGTGACCGTAATTCAATTTTGATAAAAAGTGCAAATACGACTTTGGTGAGGCAGCATACATGTCCTTGATGTTCTGCAGTAGCTCAGCCCAGACGCTTCGAGAAGGTTAGGGTTTCCAATCCCGCGCCCAATTCAGTCCTGCGGAATTTCGGGATTGTAAGGAGCCAATCCCGTGGGACCCCGCGGGATTGGCTTTATTTTTCTAAAAATTAAATGTCATGTCATACAGAAAAAGTAGTGTTTTTTTTGGAAGGACTGCTTCTATTGGTTGAATTAGCTGTCTTCTTGAATTCCGTACAGCATTTGAAAAGCACTACAAAGTCAAATCCTAATCAGCAATTATCGTTTGGTAAGCAAAAGTGTGCCCCTCGCATGGAATGGTAAAGGATTTTTGCTGTAAAAATAATGCGCTTGATGAAAACATGTGCTGTGGCTCCACTTCAATTGGTTTTAATAAAATTAAATAATTGTGGATACTTAGAAGAAGATCCGCATTAACTTCATCACCTTCTGAAATAGATTTCTCTTTTCTTACGCTGGGATTTTGCTCAAGAACTGCAAATTATCGACAAAAACGATGTCTGTTGGATTTTAAATTTTAGTGATAGTTTTCGAAAATGCTTATTAGTTTTTCGCATTTTCTCAATTGCTGAACGTATAAAAAAAAAATGAAACCTCGAATGAGAACACCAATTCATTCTCAGAAAAATATTTTCTAATTTTGTGTTCTTAAATGGTGAATTCATCGTTGGTCGGACGAGACACGCGGATTTTCTTTTTATTCTTGCAGATACGAAGAAGAAGATTCAAATTTCAGATGATGCTTATGAAAATAGTCGTTTTATGAGCGGCAAAGGCTGGAAAACGCTTGAATGGAAAAAAAATGCGGGATTGGGAATCCTGCGGGATTGAGAGCAAAATCCCGCGGGAATAATCCTGCGGGATTCGGGATCGGGATTGGAAACCCTAGAGAAGGTACACTGGTTTAAGAGGGTTTTCCTGAAATAGTGATAACTATTTATGTATATCTAATGCAAACTTGATACATTCCACCCAGCGTTAATATCCTTCAATAATCCCCAGCATTGTGTATAGCTCCTTTTCAACGATATGGAAGTCGGAGGACATCTGTAACGGCGCCTGTTCTGTTGATTGTTCGAATTGAACTGTCTACTCTCGCAAGATCCTGAGGAACATTTATAAAGCGATTGCAACCATTTAGCTCCTTCATCTTATAGGGGAAAATGTTGATTTCGATGGTGTTACTGTATTTTGTCAAAATTTCAATCAAGCTGTTGTTCCCGGTTTCTTAGTAGGATGGCGTTGGAAAGTCCCTCCACATCTCCCACCAAAACCGAGAAGGTCTTGTTACCATTCGGGGGAGAAGTGGAGGAGTTGTCTTCAGTTGTCTTCATCTTTTGTCACTAAGACTTGAAGGTTACGATCCTTGTGACTTTGACTTAATTCATAAAGCAATGAAGCAACATTGTGGCATTCACTTCAGAACTGCTCCAGAAATTCTTGCTACAGTAGATCACTTTGGTCGAACTATCAACAGAACAAGCGCTGCTACAGGTGCTGTACCACTTTCTTATATTCAGAAACGAGTTATACACACTGCTGATGATTATTGAAGGACAGTAACACTTGGCAACATGTATGACTTTTGTATCAGATGTGAATAAATAGTTGCCACTATTAAAGATCAAACACTCGTGTATCCAATATTTTCCAGTGTTTAGTGTCGCACTTTCAGCTATACGCTAACAATGAGGAGTTGTTGAAGACAAAATCTGCCTTAAGGGGTCTAAGGACTTTTACCCTACAAAATTTTCGACTTTCTGAAAAAAAAAATGTTATGCATAATTTAATTCTGAACAATTTGATACCTTATTAATTACCGTACGCAAAAACTTTTCAAGTTATCGTAAAAATGCGTAACCTTTCCCCATAGAAATTTATGCAGCAGCAGCTGTTTAAACTTCTTTTTCTCAGGTGCTGGTTTTGCCGAACTCTTGTTTTGCGTGCATGATATTTCAGAAGGTTTCTTATATATTTTCATAAAACTTTTAACGCCTATTTGTATGGTTTATTTTTATGATCTGAACCTAAATGTATTTATTTTTTAAAAAATATTTATTTATTTATTTGAAATTTTATAAGTTAATATGAAAATTACACAAAATTATGGGGAAAAATATTTTTTTTTAAATTAACTTTTATTTAGTTAAAATTTAGGTTCAGATCATAAAAATAAACCTGACAAACATGCATGAAAAGTTTTAAGCAAATATATAAGAAACTTTCTGAAATATCACTCACCCAAAACAAGAAAACGGCATCTGAGAAAAAGAAAACAGCTGCTGTTAACATAAATCTCTATGGGGAAAGTTTACGCATTTTTACGATAACTTGAAAAGTTTTTTGCGTATGGTAATAAATAAGGTATCAAATTGTTCAGAATTAAATTATGCATAATATACATTTTTTCCAGAAAGTCTAAAATTTTGAAGGTTAAAAGTCCTAAGAGCCCTAGGAGATCAAATGTTTTTAAAAAAAAAGAGAGAGAGAGAGAAGAAATATGTATTTGTATAGATTTTCCTTCAGAGACAAATTTAAGAATTCTAATATTAAGACTATAAGTTGTACTTTGACGAGCGATCAAATATCATCTGTCTTCGATTCAAAAACAATTTGTTTTCATGAACTTTAAGTTACCGAAATTCTCACTTCACGCAAACACAGGAAGTTAGACAAAAAGATATTGATGCAATACTTACTTGAGTCTCATATTCTTTGAGACTGGGCTCCACGAAGACGGGTTCGTATCTGGGAGCCACATACATCCTCTTCATTCTCTCGCGATAAGCTATGTACCTAAAAGTTAACAATAAAAATTAGATAGAGGATTAAAGTACAGTTATGACGAAAAGGCACTTAACGCAGCAAAACAATTAAGGTATCTACCATTGAGAAGAGATGAAATGGAGGGAGTGAAGACTTTCCTTTGGCGAAGCCAAGACCACAAGTCACGTGATAGATTTTAAAGCAAAGCATTGAGGAAGAAAACAGGTTTATTTCTATTTTTTCACGCAATACGTGCCAACCATTCGTCGTTGTTGAGTCACGCGACTTGGGGGTCTTTGGGTCAGCTTTTGCTTACCAATGATTGGACTTGCTCACTTCATTTTAATTCCTGTTCTAAGCAGAGCCTGATTACTGCAGGGGCATGCGGGGCACAGGCGCCTCCTCTTAGATTCCAGGGGGGCCCAAAATCCCCTTAGTTTATAATGATTATTTAAAATTAATAATGATTTCACTCAAAACCTAGACTACAATGATATCATAGATATTTTTGAAAATGGTAAGACAAGGAAAAAATCTCTTATTTGTTGATAAAAAGTCCCCTTAAATATTTGATCTCTTTGCAAATACCAGAACCACTCCAAGTTTAGTCTGTATTTACTATTAAAAGTTATATCATAGATAACTTTGATATTTACGGTTTACTGCAACGGGCAAAGTTTAACCACATCTTATATAATTATCGTATACTATATCTCTTATAACTTTTAAACTGTATGCACTACATTGTGATATGAAGTACAACCAAATTTAGCATAGTTGTGTTAATACGCAAGCATCGAAATATTTTATAGCTTCATTGTATAGAATAAGCAGGAAGGGGGGGGGGGGCACAAAATGAATTTCGTACCCAGTGTCTTTAAAAATCTTAGGGGGGCCCTGAAATAGAAATGTGCCCCATGTCCAATATCAGAATGATCGGGCTCTGGCTCTAAGGTATCTACTACAATGCTGTACGGAACGTCCAAAGCTGGTTATTTTGAAAGCTACAGAAAAGATTGATAATGCTTTAAACATTATCTAGAATTTCTTCTTAATCAGGGACGGTCGATGCTCCATTCTTAAAACGTAGTTTCCACCCATTCAGATTTAATCCGTCTATGAGCCGTTTTGGTTACTAAATTAAGTTTGCCGTTGCTTGGCGTTCTCAATCTATTGTCTTTGAGATTGGATGATTGATGGATCAGAAGTCACGTGATAAATTGCTTTATAAGGTGTTGTAAACTTACTTATTTAGCAGCATTATGTTTTTAAATTTAAGTTTTCATTTCTTTATTTCATTCCATTTTATTTTATTCTATATAATTTTCAGACAATAAATCGTTTTGCACCTTATTGTTTTTCTTCCTTTTGTTTTATCCATGCTTTTTTCATATTTAATACATATTTTTATTTATTTAATTTTTTTCAGAAGATTCAACTTTTTCTATTTTATTGTTCTGCTTCCGCATGATAAATCTGTATACAACTCATTTTTTCGATTAAATCATTAATTTATTCAATTTGCCGAATTTGATTAATTTTACATCATATTTTTTTTTTCTTTCGTATTGATTTGTTGTTCTCTTTCTTTTTTTTCCATATTGGATATTCTTTAAACTTGTTATTTTACTATTGACTCTAAACGCTTCGATAAGGTTATTATAAGTCATTGTTTTCTGATGAGTTTCCTGTTTTATGTTATAACAGTCAAAATTATTACTATACATTAGTTTATTTTTTAATAATATTAACAATGATTGAAAAGTTTGAAAAGACAGGTTGAAATTTGTGCAAAAATAAAGCTTTCAGAGACACAGAATACTTGCATGGGTGTAAACCCTTGATTGAAAGCAATTTAAGTTGTCAGAAAACTAAATCAGCTTTACTTTTCATAAGCATAAAAAATCAGCCCTCAATTGTAGTTTTCAAAAAGTGTATCATCTCTCAATACAACGATGTACTCCTCTATTACGACCAGTACTATACGCATCAAGAAAAATATACAATGCAACTCAAGAATGTAGAATGCAATTGATTTTGCTTATAGTGAGCCATGATTTAACTAGAACACGTATTTAGCAAGAAATCAGAAACATTTCGTTAGTACAATACTAATTGTATGATAATATAACTCCCTTTTAACAAGTAAACCACGCTCTAAGCGATCAATATTTTTGTTATTCATGAAGTTTGATTTACCTCCTGTCTAACTTATCCTGTTTTTTTTTGGAGGGGGGGGGGGGAGGATTTTTTTAACATTCCAAGGTCAGCTAAAAGTTAGCGATAAATCATAAATCTTGAGAACATGTGACGATTGCTTTTTTTTTCTTAAATTTGTGGAGTAGGGATGCAATTGAAAATTATTGCTTGAACTCAAAACTTCGCGATCAAAACTTAGCCGGAAAAACTTTGTGGACTAAACTTGCAGTGGACAAAACTTCGCGCGGTCAAAGCTTCGCTTGGAGAAAACTTTGCCCTGTCAAAACTTTGCCTATTCATAACTTCGCTGGTGAAAAACTTATCTGGTCCATATTTTTGCCAGCGAAGTTTTCTCAAGTCGAAATTTTGACCGCGCGAAGTTATGTCCACGCGAAGCTTTGTCCACGCGTAGTTTTGACCGCGCGAAGTTTTATCCGCGAAATTTTGTTCAGCGAAGTTTTGAACCATTACCGAAAATAATATACCTGTTGACGTCAAGGTAATCATTTTCGAGATATAATTCAGAGCATATTGTAGCTCAAATTGAAAGTGATGGAGAGGAAAAATATATCTAAAGCAACGGCGTTCAGCGACAAATAAGAAAAATTTGAAGCTGAACGACCGCCAACATGCTCAATGACTTTTGATGTGTAGAAAAATTTCAAACTTTTTGGAAGCTAAGAGTGAACCATGGCACAAGAAAGAGACAATAAGACAGTTCAATTCTAACGAAACACCTCCTTTGGTATTACACAAGAACTTTTTTTAAAAATGCAAACATGCATTAATTTTTATGATTTTTTTTTTCACGAACTCATTTTTGACAAGTGCTCTGTTACAACGAGCAAATATCGCAGTTCCTTCCAAATCGTTACAAGTAAGTTCGACTCTACTCTGTTTCTTACTACTCTGTAACTTTGTTTATTACTACTGAAAATACAGTGAAATCCTGTTGCAACGAACTTTAAGGGCTGAAAATTTTGTTCGTTTTAACGGGAATTTCGCTGTAGCGTTCAAGCAACGTAATAAAAGTTTAACCGAGACTGAACATTGTTTTCGTAGAAACGGATAGTTTGTTATATTGGTATTCGTTGCAATGAGATTTCACTGTACTATACATAAATCCATACTACTTACTTGGACCACATGCAGCAGTGGTAAATGATGCCCGCAAATCCCAGCACGGCAATGATGCAAGCAAGCGCAATGAGCGCCGCCCCCAAATCACTGACGTCACCGCCCGCGGAGGATGGGCCACGAGTACCCCCGCCCCCTCCTGTGGCGATGATCACTAAGGGCGGAGGGGCGGGGGTGGTTGTGATGGGGGTCAGGATTGGGGGGCGAATCTGGACGGCTTGAGCTCCGAGGGTACGAGAGAGCTCCGAGAGTAGGCTGTCCGATTTTCCGTGTTCCAACAATGACCTGAAACCAGAAAAAAAACATTAAAACCCCTCCTGGAAAAACACTTCTGTATGGTCTGGCCCTGATAAGATGACTGCAGAAGTGCAGATCATTTAATGATTCCATTTGCAGTTGTAGCGGTGAGGAAAATCGGTTTGTTTCTGTTGATACCGATTGTTGACGTAGTCCCTACTTAAGAGTTTTGCATCTTTTGACACAACATAAATGAACTCGTCCAAGGTCGAGCGCCTTGTTGTAAGAGTCGAAAAATAGCCAGTTTCACGAGAAGAAATACCGGAGGTAAACAAAGTAATGTACCACTTGGCGTTAATGTGAAATTGAATACGTTTGTAGCATTGAATCCTCAATCCAGTTACCTATATAGGTCGATGGCTAGTGCTCTTGCTTGTAATGAACATTTGGTCGATATTCGCCAAGCACTAGTTTTGTTGCTAAATAAATCGTCTGTATCGCATTTACACAAAGGCAATGACTTCTCTATATCATCTTAAGAGGCAGAATAATTACCAAATATGTACCAAGGACCTCCATGAAATAATCACGTAAATGTTGTTTGAAAGGACAACCATGAAATGAGCAATCAATAATACAAGGGTATATTGATTAAATTAACTATAACTAATGACTTTATACCTTCTTATTGGTTGACATCAGGGGTGATTGTGAGTTCATCAAAAAATATCTGAAAGTTTCAAAGCGAGAACGAGGAGGGGGGAGGAGGTAATCTTTGGTCCCTATTACTTAAGTGCACCTTTGCCATAGTATTAAATAGTTCTGAGTCAAAATATTGTGTGTACATTTGATTAAATTTTAATGGGTTACAAAGTTACTTTTGAGCTGGTGTTATACAAATTATCTTGACATTTGTCCATCTTAAGGGATAGGTGTCCATCTTAAGGCTCTTGCAGGTATATTTGATGAGTATTATGTAATTTAAAAAATTGCGGAGGTAGGGAGATAAAAGCATAACAAAAAAAAAAACGTAATTCCGGAATTTTTGGACATAAAAACACCGGAAATACGTCTGAAAGTACCGGAAATACGTCTGAAAGTACCGGAAATTCGGCAAAATACCGGAACACAATCACCCCTGGTTGACATGTTCTGAAACAGCAACCAACATAAGATTTGTTTAAATCTTGAAACTTTTGTCGACAGTTTCAATGTAATTCACATGCAAGAAAAGGCGGCGACATAGTTTCCACTGTTTTTGCTAGGAACCAGTATTAAATATGAAGGTCATAGCTGCGAAAGTAGGTACCAGTACAACCTCGTTTATCCGGACCAACTGGGACCAAATGCCACCCGGATAAAAGAAAATCCGGATAATCCAGGAAATAAGCAAAACACATAATTAAATAAGCAAACTTACCTTTTATTACAGCAAAAAAGTGTTTTTTTTTTTTTAAATCTACATAGCACCGTTTTTCAAATACTTTATCATCTATACTTCAGCTGCAGTGGTGTCGGACTGACGCTCAAAAAGAAAATATATATATATTTGATTGTTAAATTGTACTACTATACTTTATTCTACGTTCTATGGAGGATTTGTCCGTTTACTTAAAACAAAAACCAACTAATTGGCGTAATTATAGTCCAGTTCTTGCAATCGAAATTTGAAATTACCCGTATATTTAGAAAATATTTTTTTTTAAACTCTAGTACGTATTTGATCCGGAAAAACTGGAGTCATGGAAAATCGGAGGTCGGATAAATGAAGTTCTATTGCACGGAAAAAGTGAAAAAAAAAACGCATTTGCTTCTACAATTGAAGGAAGCGATTGCCTGCTTTCCAAATATGTAAAAGAAACAAATACTTACATGCGAACTTTCGGATCTGCAGCTCTCAGAATCTTCATCGTCGAGGGATCAATTGCATAGAACCACAAGTCACTCCTGAAAATTAATTTAAAATATTTTTGATGATGCAAGTCACGAAGTTTAAAAGTTTGTAACTTTAGTCAATCGCTATATACACAACAATAGGGTAAAAAACAGACATAAATGTATGTACTGTTGATAAAGAAATATAAATCTAATCGCAAGCAATGATATAATCAGTAAATTTAAATTGATTAATCAATTTTAAAAAGTTTGCTATAAACTACGCCAGCATACGTGAATTGAATTCCACAAAATAAATGAATAAATATGTAAATAAAATAAAGAAAAAGGAAAGAAAAACTTAAGCGCATTTATTTTTATGAAAATAGCATGCACATACATAGCAATTGAGTGAACTAGTTACTTGAAACATGGAGGCTGAGATAGAAGATGAGAACATTAGGAAATTCGAGTTAAATTACGAGAGCTCTTAGACGAGGAAAGACTATTTCTTATCTTCTAACGAGTATGCAGTTAAAAGCATTATTGCGAAACACGATATGCATATTGTAAAGAAGGGGAAATACAACGTAAAAGCACAAAACTATGTCCACTTTCATTAAAAACTTGCGGTTTAACCCGTCAGACTTCTTCATTTGTATCACTAGTAAAAAAGTTTTTACAGGTTGAGTTTGAATTAAAATATTGAACAAAAAAATGTTTGCTACTATAATTAATAATGACACATTGAAATATAAACCTACAACTATTTTGATGTACCGTTCAATTACTGAATCACATACGTACCCAGATACATCTGTTTCAATGGAACTGTTTCGAATCATCTTGAGGGCAACCACTTTCTCAACATCGGCAATCACATTGGTACGGTCCTGGATCAGTCTAAAAAAATATGCAAAATGAAGATTCAGCATATAATCCAAGAAAAAAATTAGTTTAATTCTTGTATCCGAACTCTTTTCCACTTTTCTTTCTTCCAAAAGTAAATAATTTAGTTTCAAACTGGTCGTAATTTATTATTTATTGAGTTCGATGCTGAAAACCAAATGATGGTTTAGCGTATGTTCGGAAAGGTGTCGGGGGATACATAAGAAAACGTCAAAACAAACGTGTTGCTTAAACTTACAAAACATTAACGAATAGGTAAATGATTTCGAAAAGTGTCGGATAATATTTGTTACTTGAGATCCATAAGCTGACGTCTGCTGACTTGTTGGTTGAACACATGGAGTCATCAAATGGTATTTGTTGATTGGATGCAAACGCGCGTAATTGGATATTGAACGTACGATGTCCTCAAATAGTATTTGCTGATTGGATGTCAACGGATGTTATTGGATGTTGAACTTATGTGGCAGTGAAATGCAAAGGGATGTAAGTGGCCTATGGCCTAGTTAAAGTTCTGATTACAACGCACTTGAAATTCGTATTATTGGTAGGCTTTCATCGATTTTTTTTCTAAATCCTTTTGTTTTGCAGCACCTACCAGATCTATCTCTAACACAGAAGCAGAGGGGAGGTTCTGTAACCGTTTTTACAGGTTATCGCGAAATTTTAAATGATGACACTTACATCCCTTTGCTTCTCAGTGCCTCATATGTTATCATCAAAAAATATTTGTTGATTTACGTAAACGGATGTAATTGATTGTTGGAGATATGGTGTCATCAAATAACATTTTTTGCTTGGATGAAAATTATTACACCATACCTTCGGCTACATATAATTAAATGCCACTTATTGATCAATCCAATAACTCCTAATGGGACCTATTTTTTTCCTTTTTTTTTCTTTTTTGAAGTGTTACAAATACACATGCTTCTTTTTTCTTAGCAGTTGCTTGTTGAGCAGACAGTGGTGTGTAGATTTTCTTGACACTACATAAATAGACATGTGGATTGTGGAGCCAGAATATCTTG